>NW_027445459.1:0-173720 GCF_035582795.1 Mycteria americana | reverse complement strand
GCGAATGTCTGTGTGGCAGCGAATGCAGTTCCAAGGGACAGTGAAAACCAGCTAGAGCTTTCAGTGCTGGCAGCTTTCCTGTGGGCGCAATCTCTGGACGTTTCCAATTTGGCAGCCGGGCTCTGCCACAGAGAGATACAGAGTGTTGCCCCATTACGAAGCAATGCTTTAGCAGAGCGCGAATGTCTGTGTGGCAGCGAATGCAGTTCCAAGGGACAGTGAAAACCAGCTACAGTTTTCAGTGCTGGCAGCTTTCCTGTGGGCGCAATGTCTGGACGTTTCCAATTTGGCAGCCGGGCTCTGCCAGAGAGAGATACAGAGTGTTGCCCTATTACGAACCAATGCTTTAGCAGAGCGCAAATATCTGTGTGGCAGCGAATGCAGTTCCAAGGGACAGTGAAAACCAGCTAGAGCTTTCAGTGCTGGCAGCTTTCCTGTGGGCGCAATGTCTGGACGTTTCCAATTTGGCAGCCGGGCTCTGCCAGAGAGAGATACAGAGTGTTGCCCCATTACGAAGCAATGCTTTAGCAGAGCGCGAATGTCTGTGTGGCAGCGAATGCAGTTCCAAGGGACAGTGAAAACCAGCTAGAGCTTTCAGTGCTGGCAGCTTTCCTGTGGGCGCAATGTCTGGACGTTTCCAATTTGGCAGCCGGGCTCTGCCAGAGAGAGATACAGAGTGTTGCCCTATTACGAAGCAATGCTTTAGCAGAGCGCGAATATCTGTGTGGCAGCGAATGCAGTTCCAAGGGACAGTGAAAACCAGCTAGAGCTTTCAGTGCTGGCAGCTTTCCTGTGGGCGCAATCTCTGGACGTTTCCAATTTGGCAGCCGGGCTCTGCCAGAGAGAGATACAGAGTGTTGCCCCATTACGAAGCAATGCTTTAGCAGAGCGCGAATGTCTGTGTGGCAGCGAATGCAGTTCCAAGGGACAGTGAAAACCAGCTAGAGCTTTCAGTGCTGGCAGCTTTCCTGTGGGCGCAATCTCTGGACGTTTCCAATTTGGCAGCCGGGCTCTGCCAGAGAGAGATACAGAGTGTTGCCCCATTACGAAGCAATGCTTTAGCAGAGCGCGAATGTCTGTGTGGCAGCGAATGCAGTTCCAAGGGACAGTGAAAACCAGCTAGAGCTTTCAGTGCTGGCAGCTTTCCTGTGGGCGCAATCTCTGGACGTTTCCAATTTGGCAGCCGGGCTCTGCCAGAGAGAGATACAGAGTGTTGCCCCATTAGGAAGCAATGCTTTAGCAGAGCGCGAATGTCTGTGTGGCAGCGAATGCAGTTCCAAGGGACAGTGAAAACCAGCTAGAGCTTTCAGTGCTGGCAGCTTTCCTGTGGGCGCAATCTCTGGACGTTTCCAATTTGGCAGCCGGGCTCTGCCAGAGAGAGATACAGAGTGTTGCCCCATTACGAAGCAATGCTTTAGCAGAGCGCGAATGTCTGTGTGGCAGCGAATGCAGTTCCAAGGGACAGTGAAAACCAGCTAGAGCTTTCAGTGCTGGCAGCTTTCCTGTGGGTGCAATCTCTGGACGTTTCCAATTTGGCAGCCGGGCTCTGCCAGAGAGAGATACAGAATGTTGCCCCATTACGAAGCAATGCTTTAGCAGAGCGCGAATGTCTGTGTGGCAGCGAATGCAGTTCCAAGGGACAGTGAAAACCAGCTACAGTTTTCAGTGCTGGCAGCTTTCCTGTGGGCGCAATGTCTGGACGTTTACAATTTGGCAGCCGGGCTCTGCCAGAGAGAGATACAGAGTGTTGCCCCATTACGAAGCAATGCTTTAGCAGAGCGCGAATGTCTGTGTGGCAGCGAATGCAGTTCCAAGGGACAGTGAAAACCAGCTAGAGCTTTCAGTGCTGGCAGCTTTCCTGTGGGCGCAATCTCTGGACGTTTCCAATTTGGCAGCCGGGCTCTGCCAGAGAGAGATACAGAGTGTTGCCCCATTACGAAGCAATGCTTTAGCAGAGCGCGAATGTCTGTGTGGCAGCGAATGCAGCTCCAACGGACAGTGAAAACCAGCTAGAGCTTTCAGTGCTGGCAGCTTTCCTGTGGGCGCAATCTCTGGACGTTTCCAATTTGACAGCCGGGCTCTGCCAGACAGAGATACAGAATGTTGCCCCATTACGAAGCAATGCTTTAGCAGAGCGCGAATGTCTGTGTGGCAGCGAATGCAGTTCCAAGGGACAGTGAAAACCAGCTAGAGCTTTCAGTGCTGGCAGCTTTCCTGTGGGCGCAATCTCTGGACGTTTCCAATTTGGCAGCCGGGCACTGCCAGAGAGAGATACAGAGTGTTGCCCCATTACGAAGCAATGCTTTAGCAGAGCGCGAATGTCTGTGTGGCAGCGAATGCAGTTCCAAGGGACAGTGAAAACCAGCTACAGTTTTCAGTGCTGGCAGCTTTCCTGTGGGCGCAATGTCTGGACGTTTCCAATTTGGCAGCTGGGCTCTGCCAGAGAGAGATACAGAGTGTTGCCCCATTAGGAAGCAATGCTTTAGCAGAGCGCGAATGTCTGTGTGGCAGTGAATGCAGTTCCAAGGGACAGTGAAAACCAGCTAGAGCTTTCAGTGCTGGCAGCTTTCCTGTGGGCGCAATCTCTGGACGTTTCCAATTTGGCAGCCCGGCTCTGCCACAGAGAGATACAGAGTGTTGCCCCATTACGAAGCAATGCTTTAGCAGAGCGCGAATGTCTGTGTGGCAGCGAATGCAGTTCCAAGGGACAGTGAAAACCAGCTAGAGCTTTCAGTGCTGGCAGCTTTCCTGTGGGCGCAATCTCTGGACGTTTCCAATTTGGCAGCCGGGCTCTGCCAGAGAGAGATACAGAATGTTGCCCAATTACCAAGTTAAGCTTTAGCAGAGCGCGAATGTCTGTGTGGCAGCGAATGCAGTTCCAAGGGACAGTGAAAACCAGCTAGAGCTTTCAGTGCTGGCAGCTTTCCTGTGGGCGCAATCTCTGGACGTTTCCAATTTGGCAGCCGGGCTCTGCCAGAGAGAGATACAGAGTGTTGCCCCATTACGAAGCAATGCTTTAGCAGAGCGCGAATGTCTGTGTGGCAGCGAATGCAGCTCCAACGGACAGTGAAAACCAGCTAGAGCTTTCAGTGCTGGCAGCTTTCCTGTGGGCGCAATCTCTGGACGTTTCCAATTTGACAGCCGGGCTCTGCCAGACAGAGATACAGAATGTTGCCCCATTACGAAGCAATGCTTTAGCAGAGCGCGAATGTCTGTGTGGCAGCGAATGCAGTTCCAAGGGACAGTGAAAACCAGCTAGAGCTTTCAGTGCTGGCAGCTTTCCTGTGGGCGCAATCTCTGGACGTTTCCAATTTGGCAGCCGGGCACTGCCAGAGAGAGATACAGAGTGTTGCCCCATTACGAAGCAATGCTTTAGCAGAGCGCGAATGTCTGTGTGGCAGCGAATGCAGTTCCAAGGGACAGTGAAAACCAGCTACAGTTTTCAGTGCTGGCAGCTTTCCTGTGGGCGCAATGTCTGGACGTTTCCAATTTGGCAGCTGGGCTCTGCCAGAGAGAGATACAGAGTGTTGCCCCATTAGGAAGCAATGCTTTAGCAGAGCGCGAATGTCTGTGTGGCAGTGAATGCAGTTCCAAGGGACAGTGAAAACCAGCTAGAGCTTTCAGTGCTGGCAGCTTTCCTGTGGGCGCAATCTCTGGACGTTTCCAATTTGGCAGCCCGGCTCTGCCACAGAGAGATACAGAGTGTTGCCCCATTACGAAGCAATGCTTTAGCAGAGCGCGAATGTCTGTGTGGCAGCGAATGCAGTTCCAAGGGACAGTGAAAACCAGCTAGAGCTTTCAGTGCTGGCAGCTTTCCTGTGGGCGCAATCTCTGGACGTTTCCAATTTGGCAGCCGGGCTCTGCCAGAGAGAGATACAGAATGTTGCCCAATTACCAAGTTAAGCTTTAGCAGAGCGCGAATGTCTGTGTGGCAGCGAATGCAGTTCCAAGGGACAGTGAAAACCAGCTAGAGCTTTCAGTGCTGGCAGCTTTCCTGTGGGCGCAATCTCTGGACGTTTCCAATTTGGCAGCCGGGCTCTGCCAGAGAGAGATACAGAGTGTTGCCCCATTAGGAAGCAATGCTTGACCAGAGCGCGAATGTCTGTGTGGCAGCGAATGCAGTTCCAAGGGACAGTGAAAACCAGCTAGAGCTTTCAGTGCTGGCAGCTTTCCTGTGGGCGCAATCTCTGGACGTTTCCAATTTGGCAGCCGGGCTCTGCCAGATAGAAATACAGAATGTTGCCCAATTACCAAGTTAAGCTTTAGCAGAGCGCGAATGTCTGTGTGGCAGCGAATGCAGTTCCAAGGGACAGTGAAAACCAGCTAGAGCTTTCAGTGCTGGCAGCTTTCCTGTGGGCGCAATCTCTGGACGTTTCCATTTTGGCAGCCGGGCTCTGCCAGAGAGAGATACAGAATGTTGCGCCATTACGAAGCAATGCTTTAGCAGAGCGCGAATGTCTGTGTGGCAGCGAATGCAGTTCCAAGGGACAGTGAAAACCAGCTAGAGCTTTCAGTGCTGGCAGCTTTCCTGTGGGCGCAATGTCTGGACGTTTCCAATTTGGCAGCCGGGCTCTGCCAGAGAGAGAGACAGAGTGTTGCCCCATTAGGAAGCAATGCTTTAGCAGAGCGCGAATGTCTGTGTGGCAGCGAATGCAGTTCCAAGGGACAGTGAAAACCAGCTAGAGCTTTCAGTGCTGGCAGCTTTCCTGTGGGCGCAATCTCTGGACGTTTCCAATTTGGCAGCCGGGCTCTGCCAGAGAGAGAGACAGAGTGTTGCCCCATTACGAAGCAATGCTTTAGCAGAGCGCGAATGTCTGTGTGGCAGCGAATGCAGTTCCAAGGGACAGTGAAAACCAGCTAGAGCTTTCAGTGCTGGCAGCTTTCCTGTGGGCGCAATCTCTGGACGTTTCCAATTTGGCAGCCGGGCTCTGCCAGAGAGAGATACAGAGTGTTGCCCCATTACGAAGCAATGCTTTAGCAGAGCGCGAATGTCTGTGTGGCAGCGAATGCAGTTCCAAGGGACAGTGAAAACCAGCTAGAGCTTTCAGTGCTGGCAGCTTTCCTGTGGGCGCAATCTCTGGACGTTTCCAATTTGGCAGCCGGGCTCTGCCAGAGAGAGATACAGAGTGTTGCCCCATTAGGAAGCAATGCTTTAGCAGAGCGCGAATGTCTGTGTGGCAGCGAATGCAGCTCCAAGGGACAGTGAAAACCAGCTACAGTTTTCAGTGCTGGCAGCTTTCCTGTGGGCGCAATCTCTGGACGTTTCCAATTTGGCAGCCGGGCTCTGCCAGAGAGAGATACAGAGTGTTGCCCCATTACGAAGCAATGCTTTAGCAGAGCGCGAATGTCTGTGTGGCAGCGAATGCAGTTCCAAGGGACAGTGAAAACCAGCTAGAGCTTTCAGTGCTGGCAGCTTTCCTGTGGGCGCAATCTCTGGACGTTTCCAATTTGGCAGCCGGGCTCTGCCAGAGAGAGATACAGAGTGTTGCCCCATTACGAAGCAATGCTTTAGCAGAGCGCGAATGTCTGTGTGGCAGCGAATGCAGCTCCAAGGGACAGTGAAAACCAGCTAGAGCTTTCAGTGCTGGCAGCTTTCCTGTGGGCGCAATCTCTGGACGTTTCCAATTTGGCAGCCGGGTTCTGCCAGAGAGAGAGACAGAGTTTTGCCCCATTAGGAAGCAATGCTTTAGCAGAGCGCGAATGTCTGTGTGGCAGCGAATGCAGTTCCAAGGGACAGTGAAAACCAGCTAGAGCTTTCAGTGCTGGCAGCTTTCCTGTGGGCGCAATCTCTGGACGTTTCCAATTTGGCAGCCGGGCTCTGCCAGAGAGAGAGACAGAGTTTTGCCCCTTTAGGAAGCAATGCTTTAGCAGAGCGCGAATGTCTGTGTGGCAGCGAATGCAGTTCCAAGGGACAGTGAAAACCAGCTAGAGCTTTCAGTGCTGGCAGCTTTCCTGTGGGCGCAATCTCTGGACGTTTCCAATTTGGCAGCCGGGCTCTGCCAGAGAGAGATACAGAGTGTTGCCCCATTAGGAAGCAATGCTTGACCAGAGCGCGAATGTCTGTGTGGCAGCGAATGCAGTTCCAAGGGACAGTGAAAACCAGCTAGAGCTTTCAGTGCTGGCAGCTTTCCTGTGGGCGCAATCTCTGGACGTTTCCAATTTGGCAGCCGGGCTCTGCCAGATAGAAATACAGAATGTTGCCCAATTACCAAGTTAAGCTTTAGCAGAGCGCGAATGTCTGTGTGGCAGCGAATGCAGTTCCAAGGGACAGTGAAAACCAGCTAGAGCTTTCAGTGCTGGCAGCTTTCCTGTGGGCGCAATCTCTGGACGTTTCCAATTTGGCAGCCGGGCTCTGCCAGAGAGAGATACAGAATGTTGCCCCATTACGAAGCAATGCTTTAGCAGAGCGCGAATGTCTGTGTGGCAGCGAATGCAGTTCCAAGGGACAGTGAAAACCAGCTAGAGCTTTCAGTGCTGGCAGCTTTCCTGTGGGCGCAATGTCTGGACGTTTCCAATTTGGCAGCCGGGCTCTGCCAGAGAGAGAGACAGAGTGTTGCCCCATTAGGAAGCAATGCTTTAGCAGAGCGCGAATGTCTGTGTGGCAGCGAATGCAGTTCCAAGGGACAGTGAAAACCAGCTAGAGCTTTCAGTGCTGGCAGCTTTCCTGTGGGCGCAATCTCTGGACGTTTCCAATTTGGCAGCCGGGCTCTGCCAGAGAGAGAGACAGAGTGTTGCCCCATTACGAAGCAATGCTTTAGCAGAGCGCGAATGTCTGTGTGGCAGCGAATGCAGTTCCAAGGGACAGTGAAAACCAGCTAGAGCTTTCAGTGCTGGCAGCTTTCCTGTGGGCGCAATCTCTGGACGTTTCCAATTTGGCAGCCGGGCTCTGCCAGAGAGAGATACAGAGTGTTGCCCCATTACGAAGCAATGCTTTAGCAGAGCGCGAATGTCTGTGTGGCAGCGAATGCAGTTCCAAGGGACAGTGAAAACCAGCTAGAGCTTTCAGTGCTGGCAGCTTTCCTGTGGGCGCAATGTCTGGACGTTTACAATTTGGCAGCCGGGCTCTGCCAGAAAGAGATACAGAGTGTTGCCCCATTAGGAAGCAATGCTTTAGCAGAGCGCGAATGTCTGTGTGGCAGCGAATGCAGTTCCAAGGGACAGTGAAAACCAGCTAGAGCTTTCAGTGCTGGCAGCTTTCCTGTGGGCGCAATCTCTGGACGTTTCCAATTTGGCAGCCGGGCTCTGCCAGAGAGAGATACAGAGTGTTGCCCCATTACGAAGCAATGCTTTAGCAGAGCGCGAATGTCTGTGTGGCAGCGAATGCAGTTCCAAGGGACAGTGAAAACCAGCTACAGTTTTCAGTGCTGGCAGCTTTCCTGTGGGCGCAATCTCTGGACGTTTCCAATTTGGCAGCCGGGCTCTGCCAGAGAGAGATACAGAGTGTTGCCCCATTACGAAGCAATGCTTTAGCAGAGCGCGAATGTCTGTGTGGCAGCGAATGCAGTTCCAAGGGACAGTGAAAACCAGCTAGAGCTTTCAGTGCTGGCAGCTTTCCTGTGGGCGCAATCTCTGGACGTTTCCAATTTGGCAGCCGGGCTCTGCCAGAGAGAGATACAGAGTGTTGCCCCATTACGAAGCAATGCTTTAGCAGAGCGCGAATGTCTGTGTGGCAGCGAATGCAGCTCCAAGGGACAGTGAAAACCAGCTAGAGCTTTCAGTGCTGGCAGCTTTCCTGTGGGCGCAATCTCTGGACGTTTCCAATTTGGCAGCCGGGTTCTGCCAGAGAGAGATACAGAATGTTGCCCCATTACGAAGCAATGCTTTAGCAGAGCGCGAATGTCTGTGTGGCAGCGAATGCAGTTCCAAGGGACAGTGAAAACCAGCTAGAGCTTTCAGAGCTGGCAGCTTTCCTGTGGGCGCAATGTCTGGACGTTTCCAATTTGGCAGCCGGGCTCTGCCAGAGAGAGAGACAGAGTTTTGCCCCATTAGGAAGCAATGCTTTAGCAGAGCGCGAATGTCTGTGTGGCAGCGAATGCAGTTCCAAGGGACAGTGAAAACCAGCTAGAGCTTTCAGTGCTGGCAGCTTTCCTGTGGGCGCAATCTCTGGACGTTTCCAATTTGGCAGCCGGGCTCTGCCAGAGAGAGAGACAGAGTTTTGCCCCTTTAGGAAGCAATGCTTTAGCAGAGCGCGAATGTCTGTGTGGCAGCGAATGCAGTTCCAAGGGACAGTGAAAACCAGCTAGAGCTTTCAGTGCTGGCAGCTTTCCTGTGGGCGCAATCTCTGGACGTTTCCAATTTGGCAGCCGGGCTCTGCCAGAGAGAGATACAGAATGTTGCCCAATTACCAAGTTAAGCTTTAGCAGAGCGCGAATGTCTGTGTGGCAGAGAATGCAGTTCCAAGGGACAGTGAAAACCAGCTAGAGCTTTCAGAGCTGGCAGCTTTCCTGTGGGCGCAATGTCTGGACGTTTCCAATTTGGCAGCCGGGCTCTGCCAGAGAGAGAGACAGAGTTTTGCCCCATTAGGAAGCAATGCTTTAGCAGAGCGCGAATGTCTGTGTGGCAGCGAATGCAGTTCCAAGGGACAGTGAAAACCAGCTAGAGCTTTCAGTGCTGGCAGCTTTCCTGTGGGCGCAATCTCTGGACGTTTCCAATTTGGCAGCCGGGCTCTGCCAGAGAGAGAGACAGAGTTTTGCCCCTTTAGGAAGCAATGCTTTAGCAGAGCGCGAATGTCTGTGTGGCAGCGAATGCAGTTCCAAGGGACAGTGAAAACCAGCTAGAGCTTTCAGTGCTGGCAGCTTTCCTGTGGGCGCAATCTCTGGACGTTTCCAATTTGGCAGCCGGGCTCTGCCAGAGAGAGATACAGAGTGTTGCCCCATTACGAAGCAATGCTTTAGCAGAGCGCGAATGTCTGTGTGGCAGCGAATGCAGCTCCAAGGGACAATGAAAACCAGCTAGAGCTTTCAGTGCTGGCAGCTTTCCTGTGGGCGCAATCTCTGGACGTTTCCAATTTGGCAGCCGGGCTCTGCCAGAGAGAGATACAGAATGTTGCCCAATTACCAAGTTAAGCTTTAGCAGAGCGCGAATGTCTGTGTGGCAGCGAATGCAGTTCCAAGGGACAGTGAAAACCAGCTAGAGCTTTCAGTGCTGGCAGCTTTCCTGTGGGCGCAATCTCTGGACGTTTCCAATTTGGCAGCCGGGCTCTGCCACAGAGAGATACAGAGTGTTGCCCCATTACGAAATAATGCTTTAGCAGAGCGCGAATGTCTGTGTGGCAGCGAATGCAGTTCCAAGGGACAGTGAAAACCAGCTACAGTTTTCAGTGCTGGCAGCTTTCCTGTGGGCGCAATGTCTGGACGTTTCCAATTTGGCAGCCGGGCTCTGCCAGAGAGAGAGACAGAGTGTTGCCCCTTTAGGAAGCAATGCTTTAGCAGAGCGCGAATGTCTGTGTGGCAGCGAATGCAGTTCCAAGGGACAGTGAAAACCAGCTAGAGCTTTCAGTGCTGGCAGCTTTCCTGTGGGCGCAATCTCTGGACGTTTCCAATTTGGCAGCCGGGCTCTGCCAGAGAGAGATACAGAGTGTTGCCCCATAAGGAAGCAATGCTTTAGCAGAGCGCGAATGTCTGTGTGGCAGCGAATGCAGTTCCAAGGGACAGTGAAAACCAGCTAGAGCTTTCAGTGCTGGAAGCTTTCCTGTGGGTGCAATCTCTGGACGTTTCCAATTTGGCAGCCGGGCTCTGCCAGAGAGAGATACAGAATGTTGCCCCATTACGAAGCAATGCTTTAGCAGAGCGCGAATGTCTGTGTGGCAGCGAATGCAGTTCCAAGGGACAGTGAAAACCAGCTAGAGCTTTCAGTGCTGGCAGCTTTCCTGTGGGCGCAATGTCTGGACGTTTCCAATTTGGCAGCCGGGCTCTGCCAGAGAGAGAGACAGAGTGTTGCCCCTTTAGGAAGCAATGCTTTAGCAGAGCGCGAATGTCTGTGTGGCAGCGAATGCAGTTCCAAGGGACAGTGAAAACCAGCTAGAGCTTCCAGTGCTGGCAGCTTTCCTGTGGGCGCAATCTCTGGACGTTTCCAATTTGGCAGCTGGGCTCTGCCAGAGAGAGATACAGAGTGTTGCCCCATTACGAAGCAATGCTTTAGCAGAGCGCGAATGTCTGTGTGGCAGCGAATGCAGCTCCAAGGGACAGTGAAAACCAGCTACAGTTTTCAGTGCTGGCAGCTTTCCTGTGGGCGCAATCTCTGGACGTTTCCAATTTGGCAGCCGGGCTCTGCCAGAGAGAGATACAGAGTGTTGCCCCATTAGGAAGCAATGCTTTAGCAGAGCGCGAATGTCTGTGTGGCAGCGAATGCAGTTCCAAGGGACAGTGAAAACCAGCTAGAGCTTTCAGTGCTGGCAGCTTTCCTGTGGGCGCAATCTCTGGACGTTTCCAATTTGGCAGCCGGGCTCTGCCAGAGAGAGATACAGAGTGTTGCCCCATTACGAAGCAATGCTTTAGCAGAGCGCGAATGTCTGTGTGGCAGCGAATGCAGCTCCAAGGGACAGTGAAAACCAGCTAGAGCTTTCAGTGCTGGCAGCTTTCCTGTGGGCGCAATCTCTGGACGTTTCCAATTTGGCAGCCGGGTTCTGCCAGAGAGAGATACAGAATGTTGCCCCATTACGAAGCAATGCTTTAGCAGAGCGCGAATGTCTGTGTGGCAGCGAATGCAGTTCCAAGGGACAGTGAAAACCAGCTAGAGCTTTCAGTGCTGGCAGCTTTCCTGTGGGCGCAATCTCTGGACGTTTCCAATTTGGCAGCCGGGCTCTGCCAGAGAGAGAGACAGAGTTTTGCCCCTTTAGGAAGCAATGCTTTAGCAGAGCGCGAATGTCTGTGTGGCAGCGAATGCAGTTCCAAGGGACAGTGAAAACCAGCTAGAGCTTTCAGTGCTGGCAGCTTTCCTGTGGGCGCAATCTCTGGACGTTTCCAATTTGGCAGCCGGGCTCTGCCAGAGAGAGATACAGAGTGTTGCCCCATTACGAAGCAATGCTTTAGCAGAGCGCGAATGTCTGTGTGGCAGCGAATGCAGCTCCAAGGGACAATGAAAACCAGCTAGAGCTTTCAGTGCTGGCAGCTTTCCTGTGGGCGCAATCTCTGGACGTTTCCAATTTGGCAGCCGGGCTCTGCCAGAGAGAGATACAGAATGTTGCCCAATTACCAAGTTAAGCTTTAGCAGAGCGCGAATGTCTGTGTGGCAGCGAATGCAGTTCCAAGGGACAGTGAAAACCAGCTAGAGCTTTCAGTGCTGGCAGCTTTCCTGTGGGCGCAATCTCTGGACGTTTCCAATTTGGCAGCCGGGCTCTGCCACAGAGAGATACAGAGTGTTGCCCCATTACGAAATAATGCTTTAGCAGAGCGCGAATGTCTGTGTGGCAGCGAATGCAGTTCCAAGGGACAGTGAAAACCAGCTACAGTTTTCAGTGCTGGCAGCTTTCCTGTGGGCGCAATGTCTGGACGTTTCCAATTTGGCAGCCGGGCTCTGCCAGAGAGAGAGACAGAGTGTTGCCCCTTTAGGAAGCAATGCTTTAGCAGAGCGCGAATGTCTGTGTGGCAGCGAATGCAGTTCCAAGGGACAGTGAAAACCAGCTAGAGCTTTCAGTGCTGGCAGCTTTCCTGTGGGCGCAATCTCTGGACGTTTCCAATTTGGCAGCCGGGCTCTGCCAGAGAGAGATACAGAGTGTTGCCCCATTACGAAGCAATGCTTTAGCAGAGCGCGAATGTCTGTGTGGCAGCGAATGCAGTTCCAAGGGACAGTGAAAACCAGCTAGAGCTTTCAGTGCTGGCAGCTTTCCTGTGGGCGCAATCTCTGGACGTTTCCAATTTGGCAGCCGGGCTCTGCCAGAGAGAGAGACAGAATGTTGCCCCATTAGGAAGCAATGCTTTAGCAGAGCGCGAATGTCTGTGTGGCAGCGAATGCAGTTCCAAGGGACAGTGAAAACCAGCTAGAGCTTTCAGTGCTGGCAGCTTTCCTGTGGGTGCAATCTCTGGACGTTTCCAATTTGGCAGCCGGGCTCTGCCAGAGAGAGATACAGAATGTTGCCCCATTACGAAGCAATGCTTTAGCAGAGCACGAATGTCTGTGTGGCAGCGAATGCAGTTCCAAGGGACAGTGAAAACCAGCTAGAGCTTTCAGTGCTGGCAGCTTTCCTGTGGGCGCAATCTCTGGACGTTTCCAATTTGGCAGCCGGGCTCTGCCAGAGAGAGATACAGAGTGTTGCCCCATTACGAAGCAATGCTTTAGCAGAGCGCGAATGTCTGTGTGGCAGCGAATGCAGCTCCAAGGGACAGTGAAAACCAGCTACAGTTTTCAGTGCTGGCAGCTTTCCTGTGGGCGCAATCTCTGGACGTTTCCAATTTGGCAGCCGGGCTCTGCCAGAGAGAGATACAGAGTGTTGCCCCATTAGGAAGCAATGCTTTAGCAGAGCGCGAATGTCTGTGTGGCAGCGAATGCAGTTCCAAGGGACAGTGAAAACCAGCTAGAGCTTTCAGTGCTGGCAGCTTTCCTGTGGGCGCAATCTCTGGACGTTTCCAATTTGGCAGCCGGGCTCTGCCAGAGAGAGATACAGAGTGTTGCCCCATTACGAAGCAATGCTTTAGCAGAGCGCGAATGTCTGTGTGGCAGCGAATGCAGCTCCAAGGGACAGTGAAAACCAGCTAGAGCTTTCAGTGCTGGCAGCTTTCCTGTGGGCGCAATCTCTGGACGTTTCCAATTTGGCAGCCGGGTTCTGCCAGAGAGAGATACAGAATGTTGCCCCATTACGAAGCAATGCTTTAGCAGAGCGCGAATGTCTGTGTGGCAGCGAATGCAGTTCCAAGGGACAGTGAAAACCAGCTAGAGCTTTCAGTGCTGGCAGCTTTCCTGTGGGCGCAATCTCTGGACGTTTCCAATTTGGCAGCCGGGCTCTGCCAGAGAGAGAGACAGAGTTTTGCCCCATTAGGAAGCAATGCTTTAGCAGAGCGCGAATGTCTGTGTGGCAGCGAATGCAGTTCCAAGGGACAGTGAAAACCAGCTAGAGCTTTCAGTGCTGGCAGCTTTCCTGTGGGCGCAATCTCTGGACGTTTCCAATTTGGCAGCCGGGCTCTGCCAGAGAGAGAGACAGAGTTTTGCCCCTTTAGGAAGCAATGCTTTAGCAGAGCGCGAATGTCTGTGTGGCAGCGAATGCAGCTCCAAGGGACAGTGAAAACCAGCTAGAGCTTTCAGTGCTGGCAGCTTTCCTGTGGGCGCAATCTCTGGACGTTTCCAATTTGGCAGCCGGGCTCTGCCACAGAGAGATACAGAGTGTTGCCCCATTACGAAATAATGCTTTAGCAGAGCGCGAATGTCTGTGTGGCAGCGAATGCAGTTCCAAGGGACAGTGAAAACCAGCTACAGTTTTCAGTGCTGGCAGCTTTCCTGTGGGCGCAATGTCTGGACGTTTCCAATTTGGCAGCCGGGCTCTGCCAGAGAGAGAGACAGAGTGTTGCCCCTTTAGGAAGCAATGCTTTAGCAGAGCGCGAATGTCTGTGTGGCAGCGAATGCAGTTCCAAGGGACAGTGAAAACCAGCTAGAGCTTTCAGTGCTGGCAGCTTTCCTGTGGGCGCAATCTCTGGACGTTTCCAATTTGGCAGCCGGGCTCTGCCAGAGAGAGATACAGAGTGTTGCCCCATTACGAAGCAATGCTTTAGCAGAGCGCGAATGTCTGTGTGGCAGCGAATGCAGTTCCAAGGGACAGTGAAAACCAGCTAGAGCTTTCAGTGCTGGCAGCTTTCCTGTGGGCGCAATCTCTGGACGTTTCCAATTTGGCAGCCGGGCTCTGCCAGAGAGAGAGACAGAATGTTGCCCCATTACGAAGCAATGCTTTAGCAGAGCGCGAATGTCTGTGTGGCAGCGAATGCAGTTCCAAGGGACAGTGAAAACCAGCTAGAGCTTTCAGTGCTGGCAGCTTTCCTGTGGGTGCAATCTCTGGACGTTTCCAATTTGGCAGCCGGGCTCTGCCAGAGAGAGATACAGAATGTTGCCCCATTACGAAGCAATGCTTTAGCAGAGCACGAATGTCTGTGTGGCAGCGAATGCAGTTCCAAGGGACAGTGAAAACCAGCTAGAGCTTTCAGTGCTGGCAGCTTTCCTGTGGGCGCAATCTCTGGACGTTTCCAATTTGGCAGCCGGGCTCTGCCAGAGAGAGATACAGAGTGTTGCCCCATTACGAAGCAATGCTTTAGCAGAGCGCGAATGTCTGTGTGGCAGCGAATGCAGCTCCAAGGGACAGTGAAAACCAGCTAGAGCTTTCAGTGCTGGCAGCTTTCCTGTGGGCGCAATCTCTGGACGTTTCCAATTTGGCAGCCGGGCTCTGGCAGAGAGAGATACAGAATGTTGCCCCATTACGAAGCAATGCTTTAGCAGAGCGCGAATGTCTGTGTGGCAGCGAATGCAGTTCCAAGGGACAGTGAAAACCAGCTAGAGCTTTCAGTGCTGGCAGCTTTCCTGTGGGCGCAATCTCTGGACGTTTCCAATTTGGCAGCCGGGCTCTGCCACAGAGAGATACAGAGTGTTGCCCCATTACGAAGCAATGCTTTAGCAGAGCGCGAATGTCTGTGTGGCAGCGAATGCAGTTCCAAGGGACAGTGAAAACCAGCTAGAGCTTTCAGTGCTGGCAGCTTTCCTGTGGGTGCAATCTCTGGACGTTTCCAATTTGGCAGCCGGGCTCTGCCAGAGAGAGATACAGAATGTTGCCCCATTACGAAGCAATGCTTTAGCAGAGCACGAATGTCTGTGTGGCAGCGAATGCAGTTCCAAGGGACAGTGAAAACCAGCTAGAGCTTTCAGTGCTGGCAGCTTTCCTGTGGGCGCAATCTCTGGACGTTTCCAATTTGGCAGCCGGGCTCTGCCAGAGAGAGATACAGAGTGTTGCCCCATTACGAAGCAATGCTTTAGCAGAGCGCGAATGTCTGTGTGGCAGCGAATGCAGCTCCAAGGGACAGTGAAAACCAGCTAGAGCTTTCATTGCTGGCAGCTTTCCTGTGGGCGCAATCTCTGGACGTTTCCAATTTGGCAGCCGGGCTCTGCCAGAGAGAGATACAGAGTGTTGCCCCATTACGAAGCAATGCTTTAGCAGAGCGCGAATGTCTGTGTGGCAGCGAATGCAGTTCCAAGGGACAGTGAAAACCAGCTAGAGCTTTCAGTGCTGGCAGCTTTCCTGTGGGCGCAATCTCTGGACGTTTCCAATTTGGCAGCCGGGCTCTGCCAGAGAGAGATACAGAGTGTTGCCCCATTACGAAGCAATGCTTTAGCAGAGCGCGAATGTCTGTGTGGCAGCGAATGCAGTTCCAAGGGACAGTGAAAACCAGCTAGAGCTTTCAGTGCTGGCAGCTTTCCTGTGGGCGCAATGTCTGGACGTTTCCAATTTGGCAGCCGGGCTCTGCCAGAGAGAGAGACAGAGTGTTGCCCCTTTAGGAAGCAATGCTTTAGCAGAGCGCGAATGTCTGTGTGGCAGCGAATGCAGTTCCAAGGGACAGTGAAAACCAGCTAGAGCTTTCAGTGCTGGCAGCTTTCCTGTGGGCGCAATCTCTGGACGTTTCCAATTTGGCAGCCGGGCTCTGCCAGAGAGAGATACAGAGTGTTGCCCCATTACGAAGCAATGCTTTAGCAGAGCGCGAATGTCTGTGTGGCAGCGAATGCAGTTCCAAGGGACAGTGAAAACCAGCTAGAGCTTTCAGTGCTGGCAGCTTTCCTGTGGGCGCAATCTCTGGACGTTTCCAATTTGGCAGCCGGGCTCTGCCAGAGAGAGAGACAGAATGTTGCCCCATTACGAAGCAATGCTTTAGCAGAGCGCGAATGTCTGTGTGGCAGCGAATGCAGTTCCAAGGGACAGTGAAAACCAGCTAGAGCTTTCAGTGCTGGCAGCTTTCCTGTGGGTGCAATCTCTGGACGTTTCCAATTTGGCAGCCGGGCTCTGCCAGAGAGAGATACAGAATGTTGCCCCATTACGAAGCAATGCTTTAGCAGAGCACGAATGTCTGTGTGGCAGCGAATGCAGTTCCAAGGGACAGTGAAAACCAGCTAGAGCTTTCAGTGCTGGCAGCTTTCCTGTGGGCGCAATCTCTGGACGTTTCCAATTTGGCAGCCGGGCTCTGCCAGAGAGAGATACAGAGTGTTGCCCCATTACGAAGCAATGCTTTAGCAGAGCGCGAATGTCTGTGTGGCAGCGAATGCAGCTCCAAGGGACAGTGAAAACCAGCTAGAGCTTTCAGTGCTGGCAGCTTTCCTGTGGGCGCAATCTCTGGACGTTTCCAATTTGGCAGCCGGGCTCTGGCAGAGAGAGATACAGAATGTTGCCCCATTACGAAGCAATGCTTTAGCAGAGCGCGAATGTCTGTGTGGCAGCGAATGCAGTTCCAAGGGACAGTGAAAACCAGCTAGAGCTTTCAGTGCTGGCAGCTTTCCTGTGGGCGCAATCTCTGGACGTTTCCAATTTGGCAGCCGGGCTCTGCCACAGAGAGATACAGAGTGTTGCCCCATTACGAAGCAATGCTTTAGCAGAGCGCGAATGTCTGTGTGGCAGCGAATGCAGTTCCAAGGGACAGTGAAAACCAGCTAGAGCTTTCAGTGCTGGCAGCTTTCCTGTGGGTGCAATCTCTGGACGTTTCCAATTTGGCAGCCGGGCTCTGCCAGAGAGAGATACAGAATGTTGCCCCATTACGAAGCAATGCTTTAGCAGAGCACGAATGTCTGTGTGGCAGCGAATGCAGTTCCAAGGGACAGTGAAAACCAGCTAGAGCTTTCAGTGCTGGCAGCTTTCCTGTGGGCGCAATCTCTGGACGTTTCCAATTTGGCAGCCGGGCTCTGCCAGAGAGAGATACAGAGTGTTGCCCCATTACGAAGCAATGCTTTAGCAGAGCGCGAATGTCTGTGTGGCAGCGAATGCAGCTCCAAGGGACAGTGAAAACCAGCTAGAGCTTTCATTGCTGGCAGCTTTCCTGTGGGCGCAATCTCTGGACGTTTCCAATTTGGCAGCCGGGCTCTGCCAGAGAGAGATACAGAGTGTTGCCCCATTACGAAGCAATGCTTTAGCAGAGCGCGAATGTCTGTGTGGCAGCGAATGCAGTTCCAAGGGACAGTGAAAACCAGCTAGAGCTTTCAGTGCTGGCAGCTTTCCTGTGGGCGCAATCTCTGGACGTTTCCAATTTGGCAGCCGGGCTCTGCCAGAGAGAGATACAGAGTGTTGCCCCATTACGAAGCAATGCTTTAGCAGAGCGCGAATGTCTGTGTGGCAGCGAATGCAGTTCCAAGGGACAGTGAAAACCAGCTACAGTTTTCAGTGCTGGCAGCTTTCCTGTGGGCGCAATGTCTGGACGTTTCCAATTTGGCAGCCGGGCTCTGCCAGAGAGAGATACAGAGTGTTGCCCCATTACGAAGCAATGCTTTAGCAGAGCGCGAATGTCTGTGTGGCAGCGAATGCAGTTCCAAGGGACAGTGAAAACCAGCTAGAGGTTTCAGTGCTGGCAGCTTTCCTGTGGGCGCAATCTCTGGACGTTTCCAATTTGGCAGCCGGGCTCTGCCAGAGAGAGATACAGAGTGTTGCCCCATAAGGAAGCAATGCTTTAGCAGAGCGCGAATGTCTGTGTGGCAGCGAATGCAGTTCCAAGGGACAGTGAAAACCAGCTAGAGCTTTCAGTGCTGGAAGCTTTCCTGTGGGTGCAATCTCTGGACGTTTCCAATTTGGCAGCCGGGCTCTGCCAGAGAGAGATACAGAATGTTGCCCCATTACGAAGCAATGCTTTAGCAGAGCGCGAATGTCTGTGTGGCAGCGAATGCAGTTCCAAGGGACAGTGAAAACCAGCTAGAGCTTTCAGTGCTGGCAGCTTTCCTGTGGGCGCAATGTCTGGACGTTTACAATTTGGCAGCCGGGCTCTGCCAGAGAGAGAGACAGAGTGTTGCCCCTTTAGGAAGCAATGCTTTAGCAGAGCGCGAATGTCTGTGTGGCAGCGAATGCAGTTCCAAGGGACAGTGAAAACCAGCTAGAGCTTCCAGTGCTGGCAGCTTTCCTGTGGGCGCAATCTCTGGACGTTTCCAATTTGGCAGCTGGGCTCTGCCAGAGAGAGATACAGAGTGTTGCCCCATTACGAAGCAATGCTTTAGCAGAGCGCGAATGTCTGTGTGGCAGCGAATGCAGCTCCAAGGGACAGTGAAAACCAGCTACAGTTTTCAGTGCTGGCAGCTTTCCTGTGGGCGCAATCTCTGGACGTTTCCAATTTGGCAGCCGGGCTCTGCCAGAGAGAGATACAGAGTGTTGCCCCATTACGAAGCAATGCTTTAGCAGAGCGCGAATGTCTGTGTGGCAGCGAATGCAGTTCCAAGGGACAGTGAAAACCAGCTAGAGCTTTCAGTGCTGGCAGCTTTCCTGTGGGCGCAATCTCTGGACGTTTCCAATTTGGCAGCCGGGCTCTGCCAGAGAGAGATACAGAGTGTTGCCCCATTACGAAGCAATGCATTAGCAGAGCGCGAATGTCTGTGTGGCAGCGAATGCAGCTCCAAGGGACAGTGAAAACCAGCTAGAGCTTTCAGTGCTGGCAGCTTTCCTGTGGGCGCAATCTCTGGACGTTTCCAATTTGGCAGCCGGGCTCTGCCACAGAGAGATACAGAGTGTTGCCCCATTACGAAATAATGCTTTAGCAGAGCGCGAATGTCTGTGTGGCAGCGAATGCAGTTCCAAGGGACAGTGAAAACCAGCTACAGTTTTCAGTGCTGGCAGCTTTCCTGTGGGCGCAATCTCTGGACGTTTCCAATTTGGCAGCCGGGCTCTGCCAGAGAGAGAGACAGAGTGTTGCCCCTTTAGGAAGCAATGCTTTAGCAGAGCGCGAATGTCTGTGTGGCAGCGAATGCAGTTCCAAGGGACAGTGAAAACCAGCTAGAGCTTTCAGTGCTGGCAGCTTTCCTGTGGGCGCAATCTCTGGACGTTTCCAATTTGGCAGCCGGGCTCTGCCAGAGAGAGATACAGAGTGTTGCCCCATTAGGAAGCAATGCTTTAGCAGAGCGCGAATGTCTGTGTGGCAGCGAATGCAGTTCCAAGGGACAGTGAAAACCAGCTAGAGCTTTCAGTGCTGGCAGCTTTCCTGTGGGCGCAATCTCTGGACGTTTCCAATTTGGCAGCCGGGCTCTGCCAGAGAGAGAGACAGAATGTTGCCCCATTAGGAAGCAATGCTTTAGCAGAGCGCGAATGTCTGTGTGGCAGCGAATGCAGTTCCAAGGGACAGTGAAAACCAGCTAGAGCTTTCAGTGCTGGCAGCTTTCCTGTGGGTGCAATCTCTGGACGTTTCCAATTTGGCAGCCGGGCTCTGCCAGAGAGAGATACAGAATGTTGCCCCATTACGAAGCAATGCTTTAGCAGAGCACGAATGTCTGTGTGGCAGCGAATGCAGTTCCAAGGGACAGTGAAAACCAGCTAGAGCTTTCAGTGCTGGCAGCTTTCCTGTGGGCGCAATCTCTGGACGTTTCCAATTTGGCAGCCGGGCTCTGCCAGAGAGAGATACAGAGTGTTGCCCCATTACGAAGCAATGCTTTAGCAGAGCGCGAATGTCTGTGTGGCAGCGAATGCAGCTCCAAGGGACAGTGAAAACCAGCTAGAGCTTTCAGTGCTGGCAGCTTTCCTGTGGGCGCAATCTCTGGACGTTTCCAATTTGGCAGCCGGGCTCTGGCAGAGAGAGATACAGAATGTTGCCCCATTACGAAGCAATGCTTTAGCAGAGCGCGAATGTCTGTGTGGCAGCGAATGCAGTTCCAAGGGACAGTGAAAACCAGCTAGAGCTTTCAGTGCTGGCAGCTTTCCTGTGGGCGCAATCTCTGGACGTTTCCAATTTGGCAGCCGGGCTCTGCCACAGAGAGATACAGAGTGTTGCCCCATTACGAAGCAATGCTTTAGCAGAGCGCGAATGTCTGTGTGGCAGCGAATGCAGTTCCAAGGGACAGTGAAAACCAGCTAGAGCTTTCAGTGCTGGCAGCTTTCCTGTGGGTGCAATCTCTGGACGTTTCCAATTTGGCAGCCGGGCTCTGCCAGAGAGAGATACAGAATGTTGCCCCATTACGAAGCAATGCTTTAGCAGAGCACGAATGTCTGTGTGGCAGCGAATGCAGTTCCAAGGGACAGTGAAAACCAGCTAGAGCTTTCAGTGCTGGCAGCTTTCCTGTGGGCGCAATCTCTGCACGTTTCCAATTTGGCAGCCGGGCTCTGCCAGAGAGAGATACAGAGTGTTGCCCCATTACGAAGCAATGCTTTAGCAGAGCGCGAATGTCTGTGTGGCAGCGAATGCAGCTCCAAGGGACAGTGAAAACCAGCTAGAGCTTTCATTGCTGGCAGCTTTCCTGTGGGCGCAATCTCTGGACGTTTCCAATTTGGCAGCCGGGCTCTGCCAGAGAGAGATACAGAGTGTTGCCCCATTACGAAGCAATGCTTTAGCAGAGCGCGAATGTCTGTGTGGCAGCGAATGCAGTTCCAAGGGACAGTGAAAACCAGCTAGAGCTTTCAGTGCTGGCAGCTTTCCTGTGGGCGCAATGTCTGGACGTTTCCAATTTGGCAGCCGGGCTCTGCCAGAGAGAGATACAGAGTGTTGCCCCATTACGAAGCAATGCTTTAGCAGAGCGCGAATGTCTGTGTGGCAGCGAATGCAGTTCCAAGGGACAGTGAAAACCAGCTAGAGGTTTCAGTGCTGGCAGCTTTCCTGTGGGCGCAATCTCTGGACGTTTCCAATTTGGCAGCCGGGCTCTGCCAGAGAGAGATACAGAGTGTTGCCCCATAAGGAAGCAATGCTTTAGCAGAGCGCGAATGTCTGTGTGGCAGCGAATGCAGTTCCAAGGGACAGTGAAAACCAGCTAGAGCTTTCAGTGCTGGAAGCTTTCCTGTGGGTGCAATCTCTGGACGTTTCCAATTTGGCAGCCGGGCTCTGCCAGAGAGAGATACAGAATGTTGCCCCATTACGAAGCAATGCTTTAGCAGAGCGCGAATGTCTGTGTGGCAGCGAATGCAGTTCCAAGGGACAGTGAAAACCAGCTAGAGCTTTCAGTGCTGGCAGCTTTCCTGTGGGCGCAATGTCTGGACGTTTACAATTTGGCAGCCGGGCTCTGCCAGAGAGAGAGACAGAGTGTTGCCCCTTTAGGAAGCAATGTAGCAGAGCGCGAATGTCTGTGTGGCAGCGAATGCAGTTCCAAGGGACAGTGAAAACCAGCTAGAGCTTCCAGTGCTGGCAGCTTTCCTGTGGGCGCAATCTCTGGACGTTTCCAATTTGGCAGCTGGGCTCTGCCAGAGAGAGATACAGAGTGTTGCCCCATTACGAAGCAATGCTTTAGCAGAGCGCGAATGTCTGTGTGGCAGCGAATGCAGCTCCAAGGGACAGTGAAAACCAGCTACAGTTTTCAGTGCTGGCAGCTTTCCTGTGGGCGCAATCTCTGGACGTTTCCAATTTGGCAGCCGGGCTCTGCCAGAGAGAGAGACAGAGTGTTGCCCCATTACGAAGCAATGCTTTAGCAGAGCGCGAATGTCTGTGTGGCAGCGAATGCAGTTCCAAGGGACAGTGAAAACCAGCTAGAGCTTTCAGTGCTGGCAGCTTTCCTGTGGGCGCAATCTCTGGACGTTTCCAATTTGGCAGCCGGGCTCTGCCAGAGAGAGATACAGAGTGTTGCCCCATTACGAAGCAATGCTTTAGCAGAGCGCGAATGTCTGTGTGGCAGCGAATGCAGCTCCAAGGGACAGTGAAAACCAGCTAGAGCTTTCAGTGCTGGCAGCTTTCCTGTGGGCGCAATCTCTGGACGTTTCCAATTTGGCAGCCGGGTTCTGCCAGAGAGAGATACAGAATGTTGCCCCATTACGAAGCAATGCTTTAGCAGAGCGCGAATGTCTGTGTGGCAGCGAATGCAGTTCCAAGGGACAGTGAAAACCAGCTAGAGCTTTCAGTGCTGGCAGCTTTCCTGTGGGCGCAATGTCTGGACGTTTCCAATTTGGCAGCCGGGCTCTGCCAGGGAAAGATACAGAGTGTTGCCCCATTACGAAGCAATGCTTTAGCAGAGCGCGAATGTCTGTGTGGCAGCGAATGCAGTTCCAAGGGACAGTGAAAACCAGCTAGAGCTTTCAGTGCTGGCAGCTTTCCTGTGGGCGCAATCTCTGGACGTTTCCAATTTGGCAGCCGGGCTCTGCCAGAGAGAGAGACAGAGTTTTGCCCCTTTAGGAAGCAATGCTTTAGCAGAGCGCGAATGTCTGTGTGGCAGCGAATGCAGTTCCAAGGGACAGTGAAAACCAGCTAGAGCTTTCAGTGCTGGCAGCTTTCCTGTGGGCGCAATCTCTGGACGTTTCCAATTTGGCAGCCGGGCTCTGCCAGAGAGAGATACAGAGTGTTGCCCCATTACGAAGCAATGCTTTAGCAGAGCGCGAATGTCTGTGTGGCAGCGAATGCAGCTCCAAGGGACAATGAAAACCAGCTAGAGCTTTCAGTGCTGGCAGCTTTCCTGTGGGCGCAATCTCTGGACGTTTCCAATTTGGCAGCCGGGCTCTGCCAGAGAGAGATACAGAATGTTGCCCAATTACCAAGTTAAGCTTTAGCAGAGCGCGAATGTCTGTGTGGCAGCGAATGCAGTTCCAAGGGACAGTGAAAACCAGCTACAGTTTTCAGTGCTGGCAGCTTTCCTGTGGGCGCAATCTCTGGACGTTTCCAATTTGGCAGCCGGGCTCTGCCACAGAGAGATACAGAGTGTTGCCCCATTACGAAATAATGCTTTAGCAGAGCGCGAATGTCTGTGTGGCAGCGAATGCAGTTCCAAGGGACAGTGAAAACCAGCTACAGTTTTCAGTGCTGGCAGCTTTCCTGTGGGCGCAATGTCTGGACGTTTCCAATTTGGCAGCCGGGCTCTGCCAGAGAGAGAGACAGAGTGTTGCCCCTTTAGGAAGCAATGCTTTAGCAGAGCGCGAATGTCTGTGTGGCAGCGAATGCAGTTCCAAGGGACAGTGAAAACCAGCTAGAGCTTTCAGTGCTGGCAGCTTTCCTGTGGGCGCAATCTCTGGACGTTTCCAATTTGGCAGCCGGGCTCTGCCAGAGAGAGATACAGAGTGTTGCCCCATTACGAAGCAATGCTTTAGCAGAGCGCGAATGTCTGTGTGGCAGCGAATGCAGTTCCAAGGGACAGTGAAAACCAGCTAGAGCTTTCAGTGCTGGCAGCTTTCCTGTGGGCGCAATCTCTGGACGTTTCCAATTTGGCAGCCGGGCTCTGCCAGAGAGAGAGACAGAATGTTGCCCCATTAGGAAGCAATGCTTTAGCAGAGCGCGAATGTCTGTGTGGCAGCGAATGCAGTTCCAAGGGACAGTGAAAACCAGCTAGAGCTTTCAGTGCTGGCAGCTTTCCTGTGGGTGCAATCTCTGGACGTTTCCAATTTGGCAGCCGGGCTCTGCCAGAGAGAGATACAGAATGTTGCCCCATTACGAAGCAATGCTTTAGCAGAGCACGAATGTCTGTGTGGCAGCGAATGCAGTTCCAAGGGACAGTGAAAACCAGCTAGAGCTTTCAGTGCTGGCAGCTTTCCTGTGGGCGCAATCTCTGGACGTTTCCAATTTGGCAGCCGGGCTCTGCCAGAGAGAGATACAGAGTGTTGCCCCATTACGAAGCAATGCTTTAGCAGAGCGCGAATGTCTGTGTGGCAGCGAATGCAGCTCCAAGGGACAGTGAAAACCAGCTAGAGCTTTCAGTGCTGGCAGCTTTCCTGTGGGCGCAATCTCTGGACGTTTCCAATTTGGCAGCCGGGCTCTGGCAGAGAGAGATACAGAATGTTGCCCCATTACGAAGCAATGCTTTAGCAGAGCGCGAATGTCTGTGTGGCAGCGAATGCAGTTCCAAGGGACAGTGAAAACCAGCTAGAGCTTTCAGTGCTGGCAGCTTTCCTGTGGGCGCAATCTCTGGACGTTTCCAATTTGGCAGCCGGGCTCTGCCACAGAGAGATACAGAGTGTTGCCCCATTACGAAGCAATGCTTTAGCAGAGCGCGAATGTCTGTGTGGCAGCGAATGCAGTTCCAAGGGACAGTGAAAACCAGCTAGAGCTTTCAGTGCTGGCAGCTTTCCTGTGGGTGCAATCTCTGGACGTTTCCAATTTGGCAGCCGGGCTCTGCCAGAGAGAGATACAGAATGTTGCCCCATTACGAAGCAATGCTTTAGCAGAGCACGAATGTCTGTGTGGCAGCGAATGCAGTTCCAAGGGACAGTGAAAACCAGCTAGAGCTTTCAGTGCTGGCAGCTTTCCTGTGGGCGCAATCTCTGGACGTTTCCAATTTGGCAGCCGGGCTCTGCCAGAGAGAGATACAGAGTGTTGCCCCATTACGAAGCAATGCTTTAGCAGAGCGCGAATGTCTGTGTGGCAGCGAATGCAGCTCCAAGGGACAGTGAAAACCAGCTAGAGCTTTCATTGCTGGCAGCTTTCCTGTGGGCGCAATCTCTGGACGTTTCCAATTTGGCAGCCGGGCTCTGCCAGAGAGAGATACAGAGTGTTGCCCCATTACGAAGCAATGCTTTAGCAGAGCGCGAATGTCTGTGTGGCAGCGAATGCAGTTCCAAGGGACAGTGAAAACCAGCTAGAGCTTTCAGTGCTGGCAGCTTTCCTGTGGGCGCAATCTCTGGACGTTTCCAATTTGGCAGCCGGGCTCTGCCAGAGAGAGATACAGAGTGTTGCCCCATTACGAAGCAATGCTTTAGCAGAGCGCGAATGTCTGTGTGGCAGCGAATGCAGTTCCAAGGGACAGTGAAAACCAGCTACAGTTTTCAGTGCTGGCAGCTTTCCTGTGGGCGCAATGTCTGGACGTTTCCAATTTGGCAGCCGGGCTCTGCCAGAGAGAGATACAGAGTGTTGCCCCATTACGAAGCAATGCTTTAGCAGAGCGCGAATGTCTGTGTGGCAGCGAATGCAGTTCCAAGGGACAGTGAAAACCAGCTAGAGGTTTCAGTGCTGGCAGCTTTCCTGTGGGCGCAATCTCTGGACGTTTCCAATTTGGCAGCCGGGCTCTGCCAGAGAGAGATACAGAGTGTTGCCCCATAAGGAAGCAATGCTTTAGCAGAGCGCGAATGTCTGTGTGGCAGCGAATGCAGTTCCAAGGGACAGTGAAAACCAGCTAGAGCTTTCAGTGCTGGAAGCTTTCCTGTGGGTGCAATCTCTGGACGTTTCCAATTTGGCAGCCGGGCTCTGCCAGAGAGAGATACAGAATGTTGCCCCATTACGAAGCAATGCTTTAGCAGAGCGCGAATGTCTGTGTGGCAGCGAATGCAGTTCCAAGGGACAGTGAAAACCAGCTAGAGCTTTCAGTGCTGGCAGCTTTCCTGTGGGCGCAATGTCTGGACGTTTACAATTTGGCAGCCGGGCTCTGCCAGAGAGAGAGACAGAGTGTTGCCCCTTTAGGAAGCAATGCTTTAGCAGAGCGCGAATGTCTGTGTGGCAGCGAATGCAGTTCCAAGGGACAGTGAAAACCAGCTAGAGCTTCCAGTGCTGGCAGCTTTCCTGTGGGCGCAATCTCTGGACGTTTCCAATTTGGCAGCTGGGCTCTGCCAGAGAGAGATACAGAGTGTTGCCCCATTACGAAGCAATGCTTTAGCAGAGCGCGAATGTCTGTGTGGCAGCGAATGCAGCTCCAAGGGACAGTGAAAACCAGCTACAGTTTTCAGTGCTGGCAGCTTTCCTGTGGGCGCAATCTCTGGACGTTTCCAATTTGGCAGCCGGGCTCTGCCAGAGAGAGATACAGAGTGTTGCCCCATTACGAAGCAATGCTTTAGCAGAGCGCGAATGTCTGTGTGGCAGCGAATGCAGTTCCAAGGGACAGTGAAAACCAGCTAGAGCTTTCAGTGCTGGCAGCTTTCCTGTGGGCGCAATCTCTGGACGTTTCCAATTTGGCAGCCGGGCTCTGCCAGAGAGAGATACAGAATGTTGCCCAATTACCAAGTTAAGCTTTAGCAGAGCGCGAATGTCTGTGTGGCAGCGAATGCAGTTCCAAGGGACAGTGAAAACCAGCTAGAGCTTTCAGTGCTGGCAGCTTTCCTGTGGGCGCAATCTCTGGACGTTTCCAATTTGGCAGCCGGGCTCTGCCACAGAGAGATACAGAGTGTTGCCCCATTACGAAATAATGCTTTAGCAGAGCGCGAATGTCTGTGTGGCAGCGAATGCAGTTCCAAGGGACAGTGAAAACCAGCTACAGTTTTCAGTGCTGGCAGCTTTCCTGTGGGCGCAATGTCTGGACGTTTCCAATTTGGCAGCCGGGCTCTGCCAGAGAGAGAGACAGAGTGTTGCCCCTTTAGGAAGCAATGCTTTAGCAGAGCGCGAATGTCTGTGTGGCAGCGAATGCAGTTCCAAGGGACAGTGAAAACCAGCTAGAGCTTTCAGTGCTGGCAGCTTTCCTGTGGGCGCAATCTCTGGACGTTTCCAATTTGGCAGCCGGGCTCTGCCAGAGAGAGATACAGAGTGTTGCCCCATTACGAAGCAATGCTTTAGCAGAGCGCGAATGTCTGTGTGGCAGCGAATGCAGTTCCAAGGGACAGTGAAAACCAGCTAGAGCTTTCAGTGCTGGCAGCTTTCCTGTGGGCGCAATCTCTGGACGTTTCCAATTTGGCAGCCGGGCTCTGCCAGAGAGAGATACAGAGTGTTGCCCCATTACGAAGCAATGCTTTAGCAGAGCGCGAATGTCTGTGTGGCAGCGAATGCAGTTCCAAGGGACAGTGAAAACCAGCTACAGTTTTCAGTGCTGGCAGCTTTCCTGTGGGCGCAATGTCTGGACGTTTCCAATTTGGCAGCCGGGCTCTGCCAGAGAGAGATACAGAGTGTTGCCCCATTACGAAGCAATGCTTTAGCAGAGCGCGAATGTCTGTGTGGCAGCGAATGCAGTTCCAAGGGACAGTGAAAACCAGCTAGAGCTTTCAGTGCTGGCAGCTTTCCTGTGGGCGCAATCTCTGGACGTTTCCAATTTGGCAGCCGGGCTCTGCCAGAGAGAGATACAGAGTGTTGCCCCATTACGAAGCAATGCTTTAGCAGAGCGCGAATGTCTGTGTGGCAGCGAATGCAGTTCCAAGGGACAGTGAAAACCAGCTAGAGCTTTCAGTGCTGGCAGCTTTCCTGTGGGCGCAATCTCTGGACGTTTCCAATTTGGCAGCCGGGCTCTGCCAGAGAGAGATACAGAGTGTTGCCCCATAAGGAAGCAATGCTTTAGCAGAGCGCGAATGTCTGTGTGGCAGCGAATGCAGTTCCAAGGGACAGTGAAAACCAGCTAGAGCTTTCAGTGCTGGAAGCTTTCCTGTGGGTGCAATCTCTGGACGTTTCCAATTTGGCAGCCGGGCTCTGCCAGAGAGAGATACAGAATGTTGCCCCATTACGAAGCAATGCTTTAGCAGAGCGCGAATGTCTGTGTGGCAGCGAATGCAGTTCCAAGGGACAGTGAAAACCAGCTAGAGCTTTCAGTGCTGGCAGCTTTCCTGTGGGCGCAATGTCTGGACGTTTACAATTTGGCAGCCGGGCTCTGCCAGAGAGAGAGACAGAGTGTTGCCCCTTTAGGAAGCAATGCTTTAGCAGAGCGCGAATGTCTGTGTGGCAGCGAATGCAGTTCCAAGGGACAGTGAAAACCAGCTAGAGCTTCCAGTGCTGGCAGCTTTCCTGTGGGCGCAATCTCTGGACGTTTCCAATTTGGCAGCTGGGCTCTGCCAGAGAGAGATACAGAGTGTTGCCCCATTACGAAGCAATGCTTTAGCAGAGCGCGAATGTCTGTGTGGCAGCGAATGCAGCTCCAAGGGACAGTGAAAACCAGCTACAGTTTTCAGTGCTGGCAGCTTTCCTGTGGGCGCAATCTCTGGACGTTTCCAATTTGGCAGCCGGGCTCTGCCAGAGAGAGATACAGAGTGTTGCCCCATTACGAAGCAATGCTTTAGCAGAGCGCGAATGTCTGTGTGGCAGCGAATGCAGTTCCAAGGGACAGTGAAAACCAGCTAGAGCTTTCAGTGCTGGCAGCTTTCCTGTGGGCGCAATCTCTGGACGTTTCCAATTTGGCAGCCGGGCTCTGCCAGAGAGAGATACAGAGTGTTGCCCCATTACGAAGCAATGCTTTAGCAGAGCGCGAATGTCTGTGTGGCAGCGAATGCAGCTCCAAGGGACAGTGAAAACCAGCTAGAGCTTTCAGTGCTGGCAGCTTTCCTGTGGGCGCAATCTCTGGACGTTTCCAATTTGGCAGCCGGGTTCTGCCAGAGAGAGATACAGAATGTTGCCCCATTACGAAGCAATGCTTTAGCAGAGCGCGAATGTCTGTGTGGCAGCGAATGCAGTTCCAAGGGACAGTGAAAACCAGCTAGAGCTTTCAGTGCTGGCAGCTTTCCTGTGGGCGCAATCTCTGGACGTTTCCAATTTGGCAGCCGGGCTCTGCCAGAGAGAGAGACAGAGTTTTGCCCCATTAGGAAGCAATGCTTTAGCAGAGCGCGAATGTCTGTGTGGCAGCGAATGCAGTTCCAAGGGACAGTGAAAACCAGCTAGAGCTTTCAGTGCTGGCAGCTTTCCTGTGGGCGCAATCTCTGGACGTTTCCAATTTGGCAGCCGGGCTCTGCCAGAGAGAGAGACAGAGTTTTGCCCCTTTAGGAAGCAATGCTTTAGCAGAGCGCGAATGTCTGTGTGGCAGCGAATGCAGTTCCAAGGGACAGTGAAAACCAGCTAGAGCTTTCAGTGCTGGCAGCTTTCCTGTGGGCGCAATCTCTGGACGTTTCCAATTTGGCAGCCGGGCTCTGCCAGAGAGAGATACAGAGTGTTGCCCCATTACGAAGCAATGCTTTAGCAGAGCGCGAATGTCTGTGTGGCAGCGAATGCAGCTCCAAGGGACAATGAAAACCAGCTAGAGCTTTCAGTGCTGGCAGCTTTCCTGTGGGCGCAATCTCTGGACGTTTCCAATTTGGCAGCCGGGCTCTGCCAGAGAGAGATACAGAATGTTGCCCAATTACCAAGTTAAGCTTTAGCAGAGCGCGAATGTCTGTGTGGCAGCGAATGCAGTTCCAAGGGACAGTGAAAACCAGCTAGAGCTTTCAGTGCTGGCAGCTTTCCTGTGGGCGCAATCTCTGGACGTTTCCAATTTGGCAGCCGGGCTCTGCCACAGAGAGATACAGAGTGTTGCCCCATTACGAAATAATGCTTTAGCAGAGCGCGAATGTCTGTGTGGCAGCGAATGCAGTTCCAAGGGACAGTGAAAACCAGCTACAGTTTTCAGTGCTGGCAGCTTTCCTGTGGGCGCAATGTCTGGACGTTTCCAATTTGGCAGCCGGGCTCTGCCAGAGAGAGAGACAGAGTGTTGCCCCTTTAGGAAGCAATGCTTTAGCAGAGCGCGAATGTCTGTGTGGCAGCGAATGCAGTTCCAAGGGACAGTGAAAACCAGCTAGAGCTTTCAGTGCTGGCAGCTTTCCTGTGGGCGCAATCTCTGGACGTTTCCAATTTGGCAGCCGGGCTCTGCCAGAGAGAGATACAGAGTGTTGCCCCATTACGAAGCAATGCTTTAGCAGAGCGCGAATGTCTGTGTGGCAGCGAATGCAGTTCCAAGGGACAGTGAAAACCAGCTAGAGCTTTCAGTGCTGGCAGCTTTCCTGTGGGCGCAATCTCTGGACGTTTCCAATTTGGCAGCCGGGCTCTGCCAGAGAGAGAGACAGAGTGTTGCCCCATTACGAAGCAATGCTTTAGCAGAGCACGAATGTCTGTGTGGCAGCGAATGCAGTTCCAAGGGACAGTGAAAACCAGCTAGAGCTTTCAGTGCTGGCAGCTTTCCTGTGGGCGCAATCTCTGGACGTTTCCAATTTGGCAGCCGGGCTCTGCCAGAGAGAGATACAGAGTGTTGCCCCATTACGAAGCAATGCTTTAGCAGAGCACGAATGTCTGTGTGGCAGCGAATGCAGTTCCAAGGGACAGTGAAAACCAGCTAGAGCTTTCAGTGCTGGCAGCTTTCCTGTGGGTGCAATCTCTGGACGTTTCCAATTTGGCAGCCGGGCTCTGCCAGAGAGAGATACAGAATGTTGCCCCATTACGAAGCAATGCTTTAGCAGAGCACGAATGTCTGTGTGGCAGCGAATGCAGTTCCAAGGGACAGTGAAAACCAGCTAGAGCTTTCAGTGCTGGCAGCTTTCCTGTGGGCGCAATCTCTGGACGTTTCCAATTTGGCAGCCGGGCTCTGCCAGAGAGAGATACAGAGTGTTGCCCCATTACGAAGCAATGCTTTAGCAGAGCGCGAATGTCTGTGTGGCAGCGAATGCAGTTCCAAGGGACAGTGAAAACCAGCTAGAGGTTTCAGTGCTGGCAGCTTTCCTGTGGGCGCAATCTCTGGACGTTTCCAATTTGGCAGCCGGGCTCTGCCAGAGAGAGATACAGAGTGTTGCCCCATTACGAAGCAATGCTTTAGCAGAGCGCGAATGTCTGTGTGGCAGCGAATGCAGCTCCAAGGGACAGTGAAAACCAGCTAGAGCTTTCAGTGCTGGCAGCTTTCCTGTGGGCGCAATGTCTGGACGTTTCCAATTTGGCAGCCGGGCTCTGCCAGAGAGAGATACAGAGTGTTGCCCCATTACGAAGCAATGCTTTAGCAGAGCGCGAATGTCTGTGTGGCAGCGAATGCAGTTCCAAGGGACAGTGAAAACCAGCTACAGTTTTCAGTGCTGGCAGCTTTCCTGTGGGCGCAATGTCTGGACGTTTCCAATTTGGCAGCCGGGCTCTGCCAGAGAGAGATACAGAGTGTTGCCCCATTACGAAGCAATGCTTTAGCAGAGCGCGAATGTCTGTGTGGCAGCGAATGCAGTTCCAAGGGACAGTGAAAACCAGCTAGAGCTTTCAGTGCTGGCAGCTTTCCTGTGGGCGCAATCTCTGGACGTTTCCAATTTGGCAGCCGGGCTCTGCCAGAGAGAGATACAGAGTGTTGCCCCATTACGAAGCAATGCTTTAGCAGAGCGCGAATGTCTGTGTGGCAGCGAATGCAGTTCCAAGGGACAGTGAAAACCAGCTAGAGCTTTCAGTGCTGGCAGCTTTCCTGTGGGCGCAATCTCTGGACGTTTCCAATTTGGCAGCCGGGCTCTGCCAGAGAGAGAGACAGAATGTTGCCCCATTAGGAAGCAATGCTTTAGCAGAGCGCGAATGTCTGTGTGGCAGCGAATGCAGTTCCAAGGGACAGTGAAAACCAGCTAGAGCTTTCAGTGCTGGCAGCTTTCCTGTGGGCGTAATGTCTGGACGTTTCCAATTTGGCAGCCGGGCTCTGCCAGGGAGAGATACAGAGTGTTGCCCCATTACGAAGCAATGCTTTAGCAGAGCGCGAATGTCTGTGTGGCAGCGAATGCAGTTCCAAGGGACAGTGAAAACCAGCTAGAGCTTTCAGTGCTGGCAGCTTTCCTGTGGGCGCAATCTCTGGACGTTTCCAATTTGGCAGCCGGGCTCTGCCAGAGAGAGATACAGAGTGTTGCCCCATTACGAAGCAATGCTTTAGCAGAGCGCGAATGTCTGTGTGGCAGCGAATGCAGCTCCAAGGGACAGTGAAAACCAGCTAGAGCTTTCATTGCTGGCAGCTTTCCTGTGGGCGCAATCTCTGGACGTTTCCAATTTGGCAGCCGGGCTCTGGCAGAGAGAGATACAGAATGTTGCCCCATTACGAAGCAATGCTTTAGCAGAGCGCGAATGTCTGTGTGGCAGCGAATGCAGTTCCAAGGGACAGTGAAAACCAGCTAGAGCTTTCAGTGCTGGCAGCTTTCCTGTGGGCGCAATCTCTGGACGTTTCCAATTTGGCAGCCGGGCTCTGCCAGAGAGAGAGACAGAATGTTGCCCCATTAGGAAGCAATGCTTTAGCAGAGCGCGAATGTCTGTGTGGCAGCGAATGCAGTTCCAAGGGACAGTGAAAACCAGCTAGAGCTTTCAGTGCTGGCAGCTTTCCTGTGGGCGTAATGTCTGGACGTTTCCAATTTGGCAGCCGGGCTCTGCCAGGGAGAGATACAGAGTGTTGCCCCATTACGAAGCAATGCTTTAGCAGAGCGCGAATGTCTGTGTGGCAGCGAATGCAGTTCCAAGGGACAGTGAAAACCAGCTAGAGCTTTCAGTGCTGGCAGCTTTCCTGTGGGCGCAATCTCTGGACGTTTCCAATTTGGCAGCCGGGCTCTGCCAGAGAGAGATACAGAGTGTTGCCCCATTACGAAGCAATGCTTTAGCAGAGCGCGAATGTCTGTGTGGCAGCGAATGCAGCTCCAAGGGACAGTGAAAACCAGCTAGAGCTTTCATTGCTGGCAGCTTTCCTGTGGGCGCAATCTCTGGACGTTTCCAATTTGGCAGCCGGGCTCTGGCAGAGAGAGATACAGAATGTTGCCCCATTACGAAGCAATGCTTTAGCAGAGCGCGAATGTCTGTGTGGCAGCGAATGCAGTTCCAAGGGACAGTGAAAACCAGCTAGAGCTTTCAGTGCTGGCAGCTTTCCTGTGGGCGCAATCTCTGGACGTTTCCAATTTGGCAGCCGGGCTCTGCCAGAGAGAGATACAGAGTGTTGCCCCATTACGAAGCAATGCTTTAGCAGAGCGCGAATGTCTGTGTGGCAGCGAATGCAGTTCCAAGGGACAGTGAAAACCAGCTACAGTTTTCAGTGCTGGCAGCTTTCCTGTGGGCGCAATCTCTGGACGTTTCCAATTTGGCAGCCGGGCTCTGCCAGAGAGAGATACAGAGTGTTGCCCTATTACGAAGCAATGCTTTAGCAGAGCGCAAATATCTGTGTGGCAGCGAATGCAGTTCCAAGGGACAGTGAAAACCAGCTAGAGCTTTCAGTGCTGGCAGCTTTCCTGTGGGCGCAATCTCTGGACGTTTCCAATTTGGCAGCCGGGCTCTGCCAGAGAGAGATACAGAGTGTTGCCCCATTACGAAGCAATGCTTTAGCAGAGCGCGAATGTCTGTGTGGCAGCGAATGCAGTTCCAAGGGACAGTGAAAACCAGCTAGAGCTTTCAGTGCTGGCAGCTTTCCTGTGGGCGCAATCTCTGGACGTTTCCAATTTGGCAGCCGGGCTCTGCCACAGAGAGATACAGAGTGTTGCCCCATTAGGAAGCAATACTTTAGCAGAGCGCGAATGTCTGTGTGGCAGCGAATGCAGTTCCAAGGGACAGTGAAAACCAGCTAGAGCTTTCAGTGCTGGCAGCTTTCCTGTGGGCGCAATCTCTGGACGTTTCCAATTTGGCAGCCGGGCTCTGCCAGGGAGAGATACAGAGTGTTGCCCCATTACGAAGCAATGCTTTAGCAGAGCGCGAATGTCTGTGTGGCAGCGAATGCAGTTCCAAGGGACAGTGAAAACCAGCTAGAGCTTTCAGTGCTGGCAGCTTTCCTGTGGGCGCAATCTCTGGACGTTTCCAATTTGGCAGCCGGGCTCTGCCAGAGAGAGATACAGAGTGTTGCCCCATTACGAAGCAATGCTTTAGCAGAGCGCGAATGTCTGTGTGGCAGCGAATGCAGTTCCAAGGGACAGTGAAAACCAGCTAGAGCTTTCAGTGCTGGCAGCTTTCCTGTGGGCGCAATCTCTGGACGTTTCCAATTTGGCAGCCGGGCTCTGCCAGAGAGAGAGACAGAATGTTGCCCCATTAGGAAGCAATGCTTTAGCAGAGCGCGAATGTCTGTGTGGCAGCGAATGCAGTTCCAAGGGACAGTGAAAACCAGCTAGAGCTTTCAGTGCTGGCAGCTTTCCTGTGGGTGCAATCTCTGGACGTTTCCAATTTGGCAGCCGGGCTCTGCCAGAGAGAGATACAGAATGTTGCCCCATTACGAAGCAATGCTTTAGCAGAGCACGAATGTCTGTGTGGCAGCGAATGCAGTTCCAAGGGACAGTGAAAACCAGCTAGAGCTTTCAGTGCTGGCAGCTTTCCTGTGGGCGCAATCTCTGGACGTTTCCAATTTGGCAGCCGGGCTCTGCCAGAGAGAGATACAGAGTGTTGCCCCATTACGAAGCAATGCTTTAGCAGAGCGCGAATGTCTGTGTGGCAGCGAATGCAGCTCCAAGGGACAGTGAAAACCAGCTAGAGCTTTCATTGCTGGCAGCTTTCCTGTGGGCGCAATCTCTGGACGTTTCCAATTTGGCAGCCGGGCTCTGGCAGAGAGAGATACAGAATGTTGCCCCATTACGAAGCAATGCTTTAGCAGAGCGCGAATGTCTGTGTGGCAGCGAATGCAGTTCCAAGGGACAGTGAAAACCAGCTAGAGCTTTCAGTGCTGGCAGCTTTCCTGTGGGCGCAATCTCTGGACGTTTCCAATTTGGCAGCCGGGCTCTGCCAGAGAGAGATACAGAGTGTTGCCCCATTACGAAGCAATGCTTTAGCAGAGCGCGAATGTCTGTGTGGCAGCGAATGCAGTTCCAAGGGACAGTGAAAACCAGCTACAGTTTTCAGTGCTGGCAGCTTTCCTGTGGGCGCAATGTCTGGACGTTTCCAATTTGGCAGCCGGGCTCTGCCAGAGAGAGATACAGAGTGTTGCCCCATTACGAAGCAAAGCTTTAGCAGAGCGCGAATGTCTGTGTGGCAGCGAATGCAGTTCCAAGGGACAGTGAAAACCAGCTAGAGCTTTCAGTGCTGGCAGCTTTCCTGTGGGCGCAATCTCTGGACGTTTCCAATTTGGCAGCCGGGCTCTGCCAGAGAGAGATACAGAGTGTTGCCCCATTACGAAGCAATGCTTTAGCAGAGCGCGAATGTCTGTGTGGCAGCGAATGCAGCTCCAAGGGACAGTGAAAACCAGCTAGAGCTTTCAGTGCTGGCAGCTTTCCTGTGGGCGCAATGTCTGGACGTTTACAATTTGGCAGCCGGGCTCTGCCAGAGAGAGATACAGAGTGTTGCCCCATTACGAAGCAATGCTTTAGCAGAGCGCGAATGTCTGTGTGGCAGCGAATGCAGTTCCAAGGGACAGTGAAAACCAGCTACAGTTTTCAGTGCTGGCAGCTTTCCTGTGGGCGCAATGTCTGGACGTTTCCAATTTGGCAGCCGGGCTCTGCCAGAGAGAGATACAGAGTGTTGCCCCATTACGAAGCAATGCTTTAGCAGAGCGCGAATGTCTGTGTGGCAGCGAATGCAGTTGCAAGGGACAGTGAAAACCAGCTAGAGCTTTCAGTGCTGGCAGCTTTCCTGTGGGCGCAATCTCTGGACGTTTCCAATTTGGCAGCCGGGCTCTGCCAGAGAGAGATACAGAGTGTTGCCCCATTACGAAGCAATGCTTTAGCAGAGCGCGAATGTCTGTGTGGCAGCGAATGCAGTTCCAAGGGACAGTGAAAACCAGCTAGAGCTTTCAGTGCTGGCAGCTTTCCTGTGGGCGCAATCTCTGGACGTTTCCAATTTGGCAGCCGGGCTCTGCCAGAGAGAGATACAGAATGTTGCCCCATTAGGAAGCAATGCTTTAGCAGAGCGCGAATGTCTGTGTGGCAGCGAATGCAGTTCCAAGGGACAGTGAAAACCAGCTAGAGCTTTCAGTGCTGGCAGCTTTCCTGTGGGTGCAATCTCTGGACGTTTCCAATTTGGCAGCCGGGCTCTGCCAGAGAGAGATACAGAATGTTGCCCCATTACGAAGCAATGCTTTAGCAGAGCACGAATGTCTGTGTGGCAGCGAATGCAGTTCCAAGGGACAGTGAAAACCAGCTAGAGCTTTCAGTGCTGGCAGCTTTCCTGTGGGCGCAATCTCTGGACGTTTCCAATTTGGCAGCCGGGCTCTGCCACAGAGAGATACAGAGTGTTGCCCCATTACGAAGCAATGCTTTAGCAGAGCGCGAATGTCTGTGTGGCAGCGAATGCAGTTCCAAGGGACAGTGAAAACCAGCGAGAGCTTTCAGTGCTGGCAGCTTTCCTGTGGGCGCAATGTCTAGACGTTTCCAATTTGGCAGCCGGGCTCTGCCAGAGAGAGATACAGAGTGTTGCCCTATTACGAAGCAATGCTTTAGCAGAGCGCAAATATCTGTGTGGCAGCGAATGCAGTTCCAAGGGACAGTGAAAACCAGCTAGAGCTTTCAGTGCTGGCAGCTTTCCTGTGGGCGCAATCTCTGGACGTTTCCAATTTGGCAGCCGGGCTCTGCCAGAGAGAGAGACAGAATGTTGTCCCATTACGAAGCAATGCTTTAGCAGAGCGCGAATGTCTGTGTGGCAGCGAATGCAGTTCCAAGGGACAGTGAAAACCAGCTAGAGCTTTCAGTGCTGGCAGCTTTCCTGTGGGCGCAATCTCTGGACGTTTCCAATTTGGCAGCCGGGCTCTGCCACAGAGAGATACAGAGTGTTGCCCCATTACGAAGCAATGCTTTAGCAGAGCGCGAATGTCTGTGTGGCAGCGAATGCAGTTCCAAGGGACAGTGAAAACCAGCTAGAGTTTTCAGTGCTGGCAGCTTTCCTGTGGGCGCAATGTCTGGACGTTTCCAATTTGGCAGCCGGGCTCTGCCAGAAAGAGATACAGAGTGTTGCCCCATTACGAAGCAATGCTTTAGCAGAGCGCGAATGTCTGTGTGGCAGCGAATGCAGTTCCAAGGGACAGTGAAAACCAGCTACAGTTTTCAGTGCTGGCAGCTTTCCTGTGGGCGCAATCTCTGGACGTTTCCAATTTGGCAGCCGGGCTCTGCCAGAGAGAGATACAGAGTGTTGCCCCATTAGGAAGCAATGCTTTAGCAGAGCGCGAATGTCTGTGTGGCAGCGAATGCAGTTCCAAGGGACAGTGAAAACCAGCTAGAGCTTTCAGTGCTGGCAGCTTTCCTGTGGGCGCAATCTCTGGACGTTTCCAATTTGGCAGCCGGGCTCTGCCAGAGAGAGATACAGAGTGTTGCCCCATTACGAAGCAATGCTTTAGCAGAGCGCGAATGTCTGTGTGGCAGCGAATGCAGCTCCAAGGGACAGTGAAAACCAGCTAGAGCTTTCAGTGCTGGCAGCTTTCCTGTGGGCGCAATCTCTGGACGTTTCCAATTTGGCAGCCGGGTTCTGCCAGAGAGAGATACAGAATGTTGCCCCATTACGAAGCAATGCTTTAGCAGAGCGCGAATGTCTGTGTGGCAGCGAATGCAGTTCCAAGGGACAGTGAAAACCAGCTAGAGCTTTCAGTGCTGGCAGCTTTCCTGTGGGCGCAATCTCTGGACGTTTCCAATTTGGCAGCCGGGCTCTGCCAGAGAGAGAGACAGAGTTTTGCCCCATTAGGAAGCAATGCTTTAGCAGAGCGCGAATGTCTGTGTGGCAGCGAATGCAGTTCCAAGGGACAGTGAAAACCAGCTAGAGCTTTCAGTGCTGGCAGCTTTCCTGTGGGCGCAATCTCTGGACGTTTCCAATTTGGCAGCCGGGCTCTGCCAGAGAGAGAGACAGAGTTTTGCCCCTTTAGGAAGCAATGCTTTAGCAGAGCGCGAATGTCTGTGTGGCAGCGAATGCAGTTCCAAGGGACAGTGAAAACCAGCTAGAGCTTTCAGTGCTGGCAGCTTTCCTGTGGGCGCAATCTCTGGACGTTTCCAATTTGGCAGCCGGGCTCTGCCAGAGAGAGATACAGAATGTTGCCCAATTACCAAGTTAAGCTTTAGCAGAGCGCGAATGTCTGTGTGGCAGCGAATGCAGTTCCAAGGGACAGTGAAAACCAGCTAGAGCTTTCAGTGCTGGCAGCTTTCCTGTGGGCGCAATCTCTGGACGTTTCCAATTTGGCAGCCGGGCTCTGCCACAGAGAGATACAGAGTGTTGCCCCATTACGAAATAATGCTTTAGCAGAGCGCGAATGTCTGTGTGGCAGCGAATGCAGTTCCAAGGGACAGTGAAAACCAGCTACAGTTTTCAGTGCTGGCAGCTTTCCTGTGAGCGCAATGTCTGGACGTTTCCAATTTGGCAGCCGGGCTCTGCCAGAGAGAGATACAGAGTGTTGCCCCTTTAGGAAGCAATGCTTTAGCAGAGCGCGAATGTCTGTGTGGCAGCGAATGCAGTTCCAAGGGACAGTGAAAACCAGCTAGAGCTTTCAGTGCTGGCAGCTTTCCTGTGGGCGCAATCTCTGGACGTTTCCAATTTGGCAGCCGGGCTCTGCCAGAGAGAGAGACAGAGTGTTGCCCCTTTAGGAAGCAATGCTTTAGCAGAGCGCGAATGTCTGTGTGGCAGCGAATGCAGTTCCAAGGGACAGTGAAAACCAGCTAGAGCTTTCAGTGCTGGCAGCTTTCCTGTGGGCGCAATCTCTGGACGTTTCCAATTTGGCAGCCGGGCTCTGCCAGAGAGAGATACAGAGTGTTGCCCCATTACGAAGCAATGCTTTAGCAGAGCGCGAATGTCTGTGTGGCAGCGAATGCAGTTCCAAGGGACAGTGAAAACCAGCTAGAGCTTTCAGTGCTGGCAGCTTTCCTGTGGGCGCAATCTCTGGACGTTTCCAATTTGGCAGCCGGGCTCTGCCAGAGAGAGAGACAGAATGTTGCCCCATTAGGAAGCAATGCTTTAGCAGAGCGCGAATGTCTGTGTGGCAGCGAATGCAGTTCCAAGGGACAGTGAAAACCAGCTAGAGCTTTCAGTGCTGGCAGCTTTCCTGTGGGCGCAATCTCTGGACGTTTCCAATTTGGCAGCCGGGCTCTGCCAGAGAGAGATACAGAATGTTGCCCCATTACGAAGCAATGCTTTAGCAGAGCACGAATGTCTGTGTGGCAGCGAATGCAGTTCCAAGGGACAGTGAAAACCAGCTAGAGCTTTCAGTGCTGGCAGCTTTCCTGTGGGCGCAATCTCTGGACGTTTCCAATTTGGCAGCCGGGCTCTGCCAGAGAGAGATACAGAGTGTTGCCCCATTAGGAAGCAATACTTTAGCAGAGCGCGAATGTCTGTGTGGCAGCGAATGCAGTTCCAAGGGACAGTGAAAACCAGCTAGAGCTTTCAGTGCTGGCAGCTTTCCTGTGGGCGCAATGTCTGGACGTTTCCAATTTGGCAGCCGGGCTCTGCCAGGGAGAGATACAGAGTGTTGCCCCATTACGAAGCAATGCTTTAGCAGAGCGCGAATGTCTGTGTGGCAGCGAATGCAGTTCCAAGGGACAGTGAAAACCAGCTAGAGCTTTCAGTGCTGGCAGCTTTCCTGTGGGCGCAATCTCTGGACGTTTCCAATTTGGCAGCCGGGCTCTGCCAGAGAGAGATACAGAGTGTTGCCCCATTACGAAGCAATGCTTTAGCAGAGCGCGAATGTCTGTGTGGCAGCGAATGCAGTTCCAAGGGACAGTGAAAACCAGCTAGAGCTTTCAGTGCTGGCAGCTTTCCTGTGGGCGCAATCTCTGGACGTTTCCAATTTGGCAGCCGGGCTCTGCCAGAGAGAGAGACAGAATGTTGCCCCATTAGGAAGCAATGCTTTAGCAGAGCGCGAATGTCTGTGTGGCAGCGAATGCAGTTCCAAGGGACAGTGAAAACCAGCTAGAGCTTTCAGTGCTGGCAGCTTTCCTGTGGGTGCAATCTCTGGACGTTTCCAATTTGGCAGCCGGGCTCTGCCAGAGAGAGATACAGAGTGTTGCCCCATTACGAAGCAATGCTTTAGCAGAGCGCGAATGTCTGTGTGGCAGCGAATGCAGTTCCAAGGGACAGTGAAAACCAGCTAGAGCTTTCAGTGCTGGCAGCTTTCCTGTGGGCGCAATCTCTGGACGTTTAAATTTGGCAGCCGGGCTCTGCCAGAGAGAGATACAGAGTGTTGCCCCATTACGAAGCAATGCTTTAGCAGAGCGCGAATGTCTGTGTGGCAGCGAATGCAGTTCCAAGGGACAGTGAAAACCAGCTACAGTTTTCAGTGCTGGCAGCTTTCCTGTGGGCGCAATGTCTGGACGTTTCCAATTTGGCAGCCGGGCTCTGCCAGAGAGAGATACAGAGTGTTGCCCCATTACGAAGCAAAGCTTTAGCAGAGCGCGAATGTCTGTGTGGCAGCGAATGCAGTTCCAAGGGACAGTGAAAACCAGCTAGAGCTTTCAGTGCTGGCAGCTTTCCTGTGGGCGCAATCTCTGGACGTTTCCAATTTGGCAGCCGGGCTCTGCCAGAGAGAGATACAGAGTGTTGCCCCATTACGAAGCAATGCTTTAGCAGAGCGCGAATGTCTGTGTGGCAGCGAATGCAGCTCCAAGGGACAGTGAAAACCAGCTAGAGCTTTCAGTGCTGGCAGCTTTCCTGTGGGCGCAATGTCTGGACGTTTACAATTTGGCAGCCGGGCTCTGCCAGAGAGAGATACAGAGTGTTGCCCCATTACGAAGCAATGCTTTAGCAGAGCGCGAATGTCTGTGTGGCAGCGAATGCAGTTCCAAGGGACAGTGAAAACCAGCTACAGTTTTCAGTGCTGGCAGCTTTCCTGTGGGCGCAATGTCTGGACGTTTCCAATTTGGCAGCCGGGCTCTGCCAGAGAGAGATACAGAGTGTTGCCCCATTACGAAGCAATGCTTTAGCAGAGCGCGAATGTCTGTGTGGCAGCGAATGCAGTTCCAAGGGACAGTGAAAACCAGCTAGAGCTTTCAGTGCTGGCAGCTTTCCTGTGGGCGCAATCTCTGGACGTTTCCAATTTGGCAGCCGGGCTCTGCCAGAGAGAGATACAGAGTGTTGCCCCATTACGAAGCAATGCTTTAGCAGAGCGCGAATGTCTGTGTGGCAGCGAATGCAGTTCCAAGGGACAGTGAAAACCAGCTAGAGCTTTCAGTGCTGGCAGCTTTCCTGTGGGCGCAATCTCTGGACGTTTCCAATTTGGCAGCCGGGCTCTGCCAGAGAGAGAGACAGAATGTTGCCCCATTAGGAAGCAATGCTTTAGCAGAGCGCGAATGTCTGTGTGGCAGCGAATGCAGTTCCAAGGGACAGTGAAAACCAGCTAGAGCTTTCAGTGCTGGCAGCTTTCCTGTGGGTGCAATCTCTGGACGTTTCCAATTTGGCAGCCGGGCTCTGCCAGAGAGAGATACAGAATGTTGCCCCATTACGAAGCAATGCTTTAGCAGAGCACGAATGTCTGTGTGGCAGCGAATGCAGTTCCAAGGGACAGTGAAAACCAGCTAGAGCTTTCAGTGCTGGCAGCTTTCCTGTGGGCGCAATCTCTGGACGTTTCCAATTTGGCAGCCGGGCTCTGCCAGAGAGAGAGACAGAATGTTGCCCCATTAGGAAGCAATGCTTTAGCAGAGCGCGAATGTCTGTGTGGCAGCGAATGCAGTTCCAAGGGACAGTGAAAACCAGCTAGAGCTTTCAGTGCTGGCAGCTTTCCTGTGGGTGCAATCTCTGGACGTTTCCAATTTGGCAGCCGGGCTCTGCCAGAGAGAGATACAGAATGTTGCCCCATTACGAAGCAATGCTTTAGCAGAGCGCGAATGTCTGTGTGGCAGCGAATGCAGTTCCAAGGGACAGTGAAAACCAGCGAGAGCTTTCAGTGCTGGCAGCTTTCCTGTGGGCGCAATGTCTGGACGTTTCCAATTTGGCAGCCGGGCTCTGCCAGAGAGAGATACAGAGTGTTGCCCTATTACGAAGCAATGCTTTAGCAGAGCGCAAATATCTGTGTGGCAGCGAATGCAGTTCCAAGGGACAGTGAAAACCAGCTAGAGCTTTCAGTGCTGGCAGCTTTCCTGTGGGCGCAATCTCTGGACGTTTCCAATTTGGCAGCCGGGCTCTGCCAGAGAGAGAGACAGAATGTTGTCCCATTACGAAGCAATGCTTTAGCAGAGCGCGAATGTCTGTGTGGCAGCGAATGCAGTTCCAAGGGACAGTGAAAACCAGCTAGAGCTTTCAGTGCTGGCAGCTTTCCTGTGGGCGCAATCTCTGGACGTTTCCAATTTGGCAGCCGGGCTCTGCCAGAGAGAGATACAGAGTGTTGCCCCATTACGAAGCAATGCTTTAGCAGAGCGCGAATGTCTGTGTGGCAGCGAATGCAGTTCCAAGGGACAGTGAAAACCAGCTACAGTTTTCAGTGCTGGCAGCTTTCCTGTGGGCGCAATGTCTGGACGTTTCCAATTTGGCAGCCGGGCTCTGCAAGAGAGAGATACAGAGTGTTGCCCTATTACGAAGCAATGCTTTAGCAGAGCGCAAATATCTGTGTGGCAGCGAATGCAGTTCCAAGGGACAGTGAAAACCAGCTAGAGCTTTCAGTGCTGGCAGCTTTCCTGTGGGCGCAATGTCTGGACGTTTCCAATTTGGCAGCCGGGCTCTGCCAGAGAGAGATACAGAGTGTTGCCCCATTACGAAGCAATGCTTTAGCAGAGCGCGAATGTCTGTGTGGCAGCGAATGCAGTTCCAAGGGACAGTGAAAACCAGCTAGAGCTTTCAGTGCTGGCAGCTTTCCTGTGGGCGCAATGTCTGGACGTTTCCAATTTGGCAGCCGGGCTCTGCCAGAGAGAGATACAGAGTGTTGCCCTATTACGAAGCAATGCTTTAGCAGAGCGCAAATATCTGTGTGGCAGCGAATGCAGTTCCAAGGGACAGTGAAAACCAGCTAGAGCTTTCAGTGCTGGCAGCTTTCCTGTGGGCGCAATCTCTGGACGTTTCCAATTTGGCAGCCGGGCTCTGCCAGAGAGAGATACAGAGTGTTGCCCCATTACGAAGCAATGCTTTAGCAGAGCGCGAATGTCTGTGTGGCAGCGAATGCAGTTCCAAGGGACAGTGAAAACCAGCTAGAGCTTTCAGTGCTGGCAGCTTTCCTGTGGGCGCAATCTCTGGACGTTTCCAATTTGGCAGCCGGGCTCTGCCACAGAGAGATACAGAGTGTTGCCCCATTACGAAGCAATGCTTTAGCAGAGCGCGAATGTCTGTGTGGCAGCGAATGCAGTTCCAAGGGACAGTGAAAACCAGCTAGAGCTTTCAGTGCTGGCAGCTTTCCTGTGGGCGCAATCTCTGGACGTTTCCAATTTGGCAGCCGGGCTCTGCCAGGGAGAGATACAGAGTGTTGCCCCATTACGAAGCAATGCTTTAGCAGAGCGCGAATGTCTGTGTGGCAGCGAATGCAGTTCCAAGGGACAGTGAAAACCAGCTAGAGCTTTCAGTGCTGGCAGCTTTCCTGTGGGCGCAATGTCTGGACGTTTCCAATTTGGCAGCCGGGCTCTGCCAGAGAGAGATACAGAGTGTTGCCCCATTAGGAAGCAATGCTTTAGCAGAGCGCGAATGTCTGTGTGGCAGCGAATGCAGTTCCAAGGGACAGTGAAAACCAGCTAGAGCTTTCAGTGCTGGCAGCTTTCCTGTGGGCGCAATCTCTGGACGTTTCCAATTTGGCAGCCGGGCTCTGCCAGAGAGAGATACAGAGTGTTGCCCCATTACGAAGCAATGCTTTAGCAGAGCGCGAATGTCTGTGTGGCAGCGAATGCAGTTCCAAGGGACAGTGAAAACCAGCTAGAGCTTTCAGTGCTGGCAGCTTTCCTGTGGGCGCAATCTCTGGACGTTTCCAATTTGGCAGCCGGGCTCTGCCAGAGAGAGATACAGAATGTTGCCCCATTACGAAGCAATGCTTTAGCAGAGCGCGAATGTCTGTGTGGCAGCGAATGCAGTTCCAAGGGACAGTGAAAACCAGCTACAGTTTTCAGTGCTGGCAGCTTTCCTGTGGGCGCAATGTCTGGACGTTTCCAATTTGGCAGCCGGGCTCTGCCAGAGAGAGATACAGAGTGTTGCCCCATTAGGAAGCAATGCTTTAGCAGAGCGCGAATGTCTGTGTGGCAGCGAATGCAGTTCCAAGGGACAGTGAAAACCAGCTAGAGCTTTCAGTGCTGGCAGCTTTCCTGTGGGCGCAATCTCTGGACGTTTCCAATTTGGCAGCCGGGCTCTGCCAGAGAGAGATACAGAATGTTGCCCCATTACGAAGCAATGCTTTAGCAGAGCGCGAATGTCTGTGTGGCAGCGAATGCAGTTCCAAGGGACAGTGAAAACCAGCTAGAGCTTTCAGTGCTGGCAGCTTTCCTGTGGGCGCAATCTCTGGACGTTTCCAATTTGGCAGCCGGGCACTGCCAGAGAGAGATACAGAGTGTTGCCCCATTAGGAAGCAATGTTTTAGCAGAGCGCGAATGTCTGTGTGGCAGCGAATGCAGTTCCAAGGGACCGTGAAAACCAGCTACAGTTTTCAGTGCTGGCAGCTTTCCTGTGGGCGCAATCTCTGGACGTTTCCAATTTGGCAGCTGGGCTCTGCCAGAGAGAGATACAGAGTGTTGCCCCATTAGGAAGCAATGCTTTAGCAGAGCGCGAATGTCTGTGTGGCAGCGAATGCAGTTCCAAGGGACAGTGAAAACCAGCTAGAGCTTTCAGTGCTGGCAGCTTTCCTGTGGGCGCAATCTCTGGACGTTTCCAATTTGGCAGCCCGGCTCTGCCACAGAGAGATACAGAGTGTTGCCCCATTACGAAGCAATGCTTTAGCAGAGCGCGAATGTCTGTGTGGCAGCGAATGCAGTTCCAAGGGACAGTGAAAACCAGCTAGAGCTTTCAGTGCTGGCAGCTTTCCTGTGGGCGCAATCTCTGGACGTTTCCAATTTGGCAGCCGGGCTCTGCCAGATAGAAATACAGAATGTTGCCCAATTACCAAGTTAAGCTTTAGCAGAGCGCGAATGTCTGTGTGGCAGCGAATGCAGTTCCAAGGGACAGTGAAAACCAGCTAGAGCTTTCAGTGCTGGCAGCTTTCCTGTGGGCGCAATCTCTGGACGTTTCCATTTTGGCAGCCGGGCTCTGCCAGAGAGAGATACAGAATGTTGCCCCATTACGAAGCAATGCTTTAGCAGAGCGCGAATGTCTGTGTGGCAGCGAATGCAGTTCCAAGGGACAGTGAAAACCAGCTAGAGCTTTCAGTGCTGGCAGCTTTCCTGTGGGCGCAATCTCTGGACGTTTCCAATTTGGCAGCCGGGCTCTGCCAGAGAGAGAGACAGAGTGTTGCCCCTTTAGGAAGCAATGCTTTAGCAGAGCGCGAATGTCTGTGTGGCAGCGAATGCAGTTCCAAGGGACAGTGAAAACCAGCTAGAGCTTTCAGTGCTGGCAGCTTTCCTGTGGGCGCAATCTCTGGACGTTTCCAATTTGGCAGCCGGGCTCTGCCAGAGAGAGATACAGAGTGTTGCCCCATTACGAAGCAATGCTTTAGCAGAGCGCGAATGTCTGTGTGGCAGCGAATGCAGTTCCAAGGGACAGTGAAAACCAGCTAGAGCTTTCAGTGCTGGCAGCTTTCCTGTGGGCGCAATCTCTGGACGTTTCCAATTTGGCAGCCGGGCTCTGCCAGAGAGAGATACAGAGTGTTGCCCCATTAGGAAGCAATGCTTTAGCAGAGCGCGAATGTCTGTGTGGCAGCGAATGCAGTTCCAAGGGACAGTGAAAACCAGCTAGAGCTTTCAGTGCTGGAAGCTTTCCTGTGGGTGCAATCTCTGGACGTTTCCAATTTGGCAGCCGGGCTCTGCCAGAGAGAGATACAGAATGTTGCCCCATTACGAAGCAATGCTTTAGCAGAGCGCGAATGTCTGTGTGGCAGCGAATGCAGTTCCAAGGGACAGTGAAAACCAGCTAGAGCTTTCAGTGCTGGCAGCTTTCCTGTGGGCGCAATGTCTGGACGTTTACAATTTGGCAGCCGGGCTCTGCCAGATAGAAATACAGAATGTTGCCCAATTACCAAGTTAAGCTTTAGCAGAGCGCGAATGTCTGTGTGGCAGCGAATGCAGTTCCAAGGGACAGTGAAAACCAGCTAGAGCTTTCAGTGCTGGCAGCTTTCCTGTGGGCGCAATCTCTGGACGTTTCCATTTTGGCAGCCGGGCTCTGCCAGAGAGAGATACAGAATGTTGCCCCATTACGAAGCAATGCTTTAGCAGAGCGCGAATGTCTGTGTGGCAGCGAATGCAGTTCCAAGGGACAGTGAAAACCAGCTAGAGCTTTCAGTGCTGGCAGCTTTCCTGTGGGCGCAATCTCTGGACGTTTCCAATTTGGCAGCCGGGCTCTGCCAGAGAGAGAGACAGAGTGTTGCCCCATTAGGAAGCAATGCTTTAGCAGAGCGCGAATGTCTGTGTGGCAGCGAATGCAGTTCCAAGGGACAGTGAAAACCAGCTAGAGCTTTCAGTGCTGGCAGGTTTCCTGTGGGCGCAATCTCTGGACGTTTCCAATTTGGCAGCCGGGCTCTGCCAGAGAGAGAGACAGAGTGTTGCCCCTTTAGGAAGCAATGCTTTAGCAGAGCGCGAATGTCTGTGTGGCAGCGAATGCAGTTCCAAGGGACAGTGAAAACCAGCTAGAGCTTTCAGTGCTGGCAGCTTTCCTGTGGGCGCAATCTCTGGACGTTTCCAATTTGGCAGCCGGGCTCTGCCAGAGAGAGATACAGAGTGTTGCCCCATTACGAAGCAATGCTTTAGCAGAGCGCGAATGTCTGTGTGGCAGCGAATGCAGTTCCAAGGGACAGTGAAAACCAGCTAGAGCTTTCAGTGCTGGAAGCTTTCCTGTGGGTGCAATCTCTGGACGTTTCCAATTTGGCAGCCGGGCTCTGCCAGAGAGAGATACAGAATGTTGCCCCATTACGAAGCAATGCTTTAGCAGAGCGCGAATGTCTGTGTGGCAGCGAATGCAGTTCCAAGGGACAGTGAAAACCAGCTAGAGCTTTCAGTGCTGGCAGCTTTCCTGTGGGCGCAATGTCTGGACGTTTACAATTTGGCAGCCGGGCTCTGCCAGAAAGAGATACAGAGTGTTGCCCCATTAGGAAGCAATGCTTTAGCAGAGCGCGAATGTCTGTGTGGCAGCGAATGCAGTTCCAAGGGACAGTGAAAACCAGCTAGAGCTTTCAGTGCTGGCAGCTTTCCTGTGGGCGCAATCTCTGGACGTTTCCAATTTGGCAGCCGGGCTCTGCCAGAGAGAGATACAGAGTGTTGCCCCATTACGAAGCAATGCTTTAGCAGAGCGCGAATGTCTGCGTGGCAGCGAATGCAGCTCCAAGGGACAGTGAAAACCAGCTACAGTTTTCAGTGCTGGCAGCTTTCCTGTGGGCGCAATCTCTGGACGTTTCCAATTTGGCAGCCGGGCTCTGCCAGAGAGAGATACAGAGTGTTGCCCCATTACGAAGCAATGCTTTAGCAGAGCGCGAATGTCTGTGTGGCAGCGAATGCAGTTCCAAGGGACAGTGAAAACCAGCTAGAGCTTTCAGTGCTGGCAGCTTTCCTGTGGGCGCAATCTCTGGACGTTTCCAATTTGGCAGCCGGGCTCTGCCAGAGAGAGATACAGAGTGTTGCCCCATTACGAAGCAATGCTTTAGCAGAGCGCGAATGTCTGTGTGGCAGCGAATGCAGCTCCAAGGGACAGTGAAAACCACCTAGAGCTTTCAGTGCTGGCAGCTTTCCTGTGGGCGCAATCTCTGGACGTTTCCAATTTGGCAGCCGGGTTCTGCCAGAGAGAGATACAGAATGTTGCCCCATTACGAAGCAATGCTTTAGCAGAGCGCGAATGTCTGTGTGGCAGCGAATGCAGTTCCAAGGGACAGTGAAAACCAGCTAGAGCTTTCAGTGCTGGCAGCTTTCCTGTGGGCGCAATCTCTGGACGTTTCCAATTTGGCAGCCGGGCTCTGCCAGAGAGAGAGACAGAGTTTTGCCCCATTAGGAAGCAATGCTTTAGCAGAGCGCGAATGTCTGTGTGGCAGCGAATGCAGTTCCAAGGGACAGTGAAAACCAGCTAGAGCTTTCAGTGCTGGCAGCTTTCCTGTGGGCGCAATCTCTGGACGTTTCCAATTTGGCAGCCGGGCTCTGCCAGAGAGAGAGACAGAGTTTTGCCCCTTTAGGAAGCAATGCTTTAGCAGAGCGCGAATGTCTGTGTGGCAGCGAATGCAGTTCCAAGGGACAGTGAAAACCAGCTAGAGCTTTCAGTGCTGGCAGCTTTCCTGTGGGCGCAATCTCTGGACGTTTCCAATTTGGCAGCCGGGCTCTGCCAGAGAGAGATACAGAGTGTTGCCCCATTAGGAAGCAATGCTTGACCAGAGCGCGAATGTCTGTGTGGCAGCGAATGCAGTTCCAAGGGACAGTGAAAACCAGCTAGAGCTTTCAGTGCTGGCAGCTTTCCTGTGGGCGCAATCTCTGGACGTTTCCAATTTGGCAGCCGGGCTCTGCCAGATAGAAATACAGAATGTTGCCCAATTACCAAGTTAAGCTTTAGCAGAGCGCGAATGTCTGTGTGGCAGCGAATGCAGTTCCAAGGGACAGTGAAAACCAGCTAGAGCTTTCAGTGCTGGCAGCTTTCCTGTGGGCGCAATCTCTGGACGTTTCCAATTTGGCAGCCGGGCTCTGCCAGAGAGAGAGACAGAGTGTTGCCCCTTTAGGAAGCAATGCTTTAGCAGAGCGCGAATGTCTGTGTGGCAGCGAATGCAGTTCCAAGGGACAGTGAAAACCAGCTAGAGCTTTCAGTGCTGGCAGCTTTCCTGTGGGCGCAATCTCTGGACGTTTCCAATTTGGCAGCCGGGCTCTGCCAGATAGAAATACAGAATGTTGCCCAATTACCAAGTTAAGCTTTAGCAGAGCGCGAATGTCTGTGTGGCAGCGAATGCAGTTCCAAGGGACAGTGAAAACCAGCTAGAGCTTTCAGTGCTGGCAGCTTTCCTGTGGGCGCAATCTCTGGACGTTTCCAATTTGGCAGCCGGGCTCTGCCAGAGAGAGATACAGAGTGTTGCCCCATTACGAAGCAATGCTTTAGCAGAGCGCGAATGTCTGTGTGGCAGCGAATGCAGTTCCAAGGGACAGTGAAAACCAGCTAGAGCTTTCAGTGCTGGCAGCTTTCCTGTGGGCGCAATGTCTGGACGTTTCCAATTTGGCAGCCGGGCTCTGCCAGAGAGAGAGACAGAGTGTTGCCCCATTACGAAGCAATGCTTTAGCAGAGCGCGAATGTCTGTGTGGCAGCGAATGCAGCTCCAAGGGACAGTGAAAACCAGCTACAGTTTTCAGTGCTGGCAGCTTTCCTGTGGGCGCAATCTCTGGACGTTTCCAATTTGGCAGCCGGGCTCTGCCAGAGAGAGATACAGAGTGTTGCCCCATTACGAAGCAATGCTTTAGCAGAGCGCGAATGTCTGTGTGGCAGCGAATGCAGTTCCAAGGGACAGTGAAAACCAGCTAGAGCTTTCAGTGCTGGCAGCTTTCCTGTGGGCGCAATCTCTGGACGTTTCCAATTTGGCAGCCGGGCTCTGCCAGAGAGAGATACAGAGTGTTGCCCCATTACGAAGCAATGCTTTAGCAGAGCGCGAATGTCTGTGTGGCAGCGAATGCAGTTCCAAGGGACAGTGAAAACCAGCTAGAGCTTTCAGTGCTGGCAGCTTTCCTGTGGGCGCAATCTCTGGACGTTTCCAATTTGGCAGCCGGGCTCTGCCAGAGAGAGAGACAGAGTTTTGCCCCATTAGGAAGCAATGCTTTAGCAGAGCGCGAATGTCTGTGTGGCAGCGAATGCAGTTCCAAGGGACAGTGAAAACCAGCTAGAGCTTTCAGTGCTGGCAGCTTTCCTGTGGGCGCAATCTCTGGACGTTTCCAATTTGGCAGCCGGGCTCTGCCAGAGAGAGAGACAGAGTTTTGCCCCTTTAGGAAGCAATGCTTTAGCAGAGCGCGAATGTCTGTGTGGCAGCGAATGCAGTTCCAAGGGACAGTGAAAACCAGCTAGAGCTTTCAGTGCTGGCAGCTTTCCTGTGGGCGCAATCTCTGGACGTTTCCAATTTGGCAGCCGGGCTCTGCCAGAGAGAGATACAGAGTGTTGCCCCATTAGGAAGCAATGCTTGACCAGAGCGCGAATGTCTGTGTGGCAGCGAATGCAGTTCCAAGGGACAGTGAAAACCAGCTAGAGCTTTCAGTGCTGGCAGCTTTCCTGTGGGCGCAATCTCTGGACGTTTCCAATTTGGCAGCCGGGCTCTGCCAGATAGAAATACAGAATGTTGCCCAATTACCAAGTTAAGCTTTAGCAGAGCGCGAATGTCTGTGTGGCAGCGAATGCAGTTCCAAGGGACAGTGAAAACCAGCTAGAGCTTTCAGTGCTGGCAGCTTTCCTGTGGGCGCAATCTCTGGACGTTTCCAATTTGGCAGCCGGGCTCTGCCAGAGAGAGATACAGAGTGTTGCCCCATTACGAAGCAATGCTTTAGCAGAGCGCGAATGTCTGTGTGGCAGCGAATGCAGTTCCAAGGGACAGTGAAAACCAGCTAGAGCTTTCAGTGCTGGCAGCTTTCCTGTGGGCGCAATCTCTGGACGTTTCCAATTTGGCAGCCGGGCTCTGCCAGATAGAAATACAGAATGTTGCCCAATTACCAAGTTAAGCTTTAGCAGAGCGCGAATGTCTGTGTGGCAGCGAATGCAGTTCCAAGGGACAGTGAAAACCAGCTAGAGCTTTCAGTGCTGGCAGCTTTCCTGTGGGCGCAATCTCTGGACGTTTCCAATTTGGCAGCCGGGCTCTGCCAGAGAGAGATACAGAGTGTTGCCCCATTACGAAGCAATGCTTTAGCAGAGCGCGAATGTCTGTGTGGCAGCGAATGCAGTTCCAAGGGACAGTGAAAACCAGCTAGAGCTTTCAGTGCTGGCAGCTTTCCTGTGGGCGCAATGTCTGGACGTTTCCAATTTGGCAGCCGGGCTCTGCCAGAGAGAGAGACAGAGTGTTGCCCCATTAGGAAGCAATGCTTTAGCAGAGCGCGAATGTCTGTGTGGCAGCGAATGCAGTTCCAAGGGACAGTGAAAACCAGCTAGAGCTTTCAGTGCTGGCAGCTTTCCTGTGGGCGCAATCTCTGGACGTTTCCAATTTGGCAGCCGGGCTCTGCCAGAGAGAGAGACAGAGTGTTGCCCCTTTAGGAAGCAATGCTTTAGCAGAGCGCGAATGTCTGTGTGGCAGCGAATGCAGTTCCAAGGGACAGTGAAAACCAGCTAGAGCTTTCAGTGCTGGCAGCTTTCCTGTGGGCGCAATCTCTGGACGTTTCCAATTTGGCAGCCGGGCTCTGCCAGAGAGAGATACAGAGTGTTGCCCCATTACGAAGCAATGCTTTAGCAGAGCGCGAATGTCTGTGTGGCAGCGAATGCAGTTCCAAGGGACAGTGAAAACCAGCTAGAGCTTTCAGTGCTGGCAGCTTTCCTGTGGGCGCAATGTCTGGACGTTTACAATTTGGCAGCCGGGCTCTGCCAGAAAGAGATACAGAGTGTTGCCCCATTAGGAAGCAATGCTTTAGCAGAGCGCGAATGTCTGTGTGGCAGCGAATGCAGTTCCAAGGGACAGTGAAAACCAGCTAGAGCTTTCAGTGCTGGCAGCTTTCCTGTGGGCGCAATCTCTGGACGTTTCCAATTTGGCAGCCGGGCTCTGCCAGAGAGAGATACAGAGTGTTGCCCCATTAGGAAGCAATGCTTTAGCAGAGCGCGAATGTCTGTGTGGCAGCGAATGCAGCTCCAAGGGACAGTGAAAACCAGCTACAGTTTTCAGTGCTGGCAGCTTTCCTGTGGGCGCAATCTCTGGACGTTTCCAATTTGGCAGCCGGGTTCTGCCAGAGAGAGATACAGAATGTTGCCCCATTACGAAGCAATGCTTTAGCAGAGCGCGAATGTCTGTGTGGCAGCGAATGCAGTTCCAAGGGACAGTGAAAACCAGCTAGAGCTTTCAGTGCTGGCAGCTTTCCTGTGGGCGCAATCTCTGGACGTTTCCAATTTGGCAGCCGGGCTCTGCCAGAGAGAGAGACAGAGTTTTGCCCCATTAGGAAGCAATGCTTTAGCAGAGCGCGAATGTCTGTGTGGCAGCGAATGCAGTTCCAAGGGACAGTGAAAACCAGCTAGAGCTTTCAGTGCTGGCAGCTTTCCTGTGGGCGCAATCTCTGGACGTTTCCAATTTGGCAGCCGGGCTCTGCCAGAGAGAGAGACAGAGTTTTGCCCCTTTAGGAAGCAATGCTTTAGCAGAGCGCGAATGTCTGTGTGGCAGCGAATGCAGTTCCAAGGGACAGTGAAAACCAGCTAGAGCTTTCAGTGCTGGCAGCTTTCCTGTGGGCGCAATCTCTGGACGTTTCCAATTTGGCAGCCGGGCTCTGCCAGAGAGAGATACAGAGTGTTGCCCCATTAGGAAGCAATGCTTGACCAGAGCGCGAATGTCTGTGTGGCAGCGAATGCAGTTCCAAGGGACAGTGAAAACCAGCTAGAGCTTTCAGTGCTGGCAGCTTTCCTGTGGGCGCAATCTCTGGACGTTTCCAATTTGGCAGCCGGGCTCTGCCAGATAGAAATACAGAATGTTGCCCAATTACCAAGTTAAGCTTTAGCAGAGCGCGAATGTCTGTGTGGCAGCGAATGCAGTTCCAAGGGACAGTGAAAACCAGCTAGAGCTTTCAGTGCTGGCAGCTTTCCTGTGGGCGCAATCTCTGGACGTTTCCAATTTGGCAGCCGGGCTCTGCCAGAGAGAGATACAGAGTGTTGCCCCATTACGAAGCAATGCTTTAGCAGAGCGCGAATGTCTGTGTGGCAGCGAATGCAGTTCCAAGGGACAGTGAAAACCAGCTAGAGCTTTCAGTGCTGGCAGCTTTCCTGTGGGCGCAATCTCTGGACGTTTCCAATTTGGCAGCCGGGCTCTGCCAGATAGAAATACAGAATGTTGCCCAATTACCAAGTTAAGCTTTAGCAGAGCGCGAATGTCTGTGTGGCAGCGAATGCAGTTCCAAGGGACAGTGAAAACCAGCTAGAGCTTTCAGTGCTGGCAGCTTTCCTGTGGGCGCAATCTCTGGACGTTTCCAATTTGGCAGCCGGGCTCTGCCAGAGAGAGATACAGAGTGTTGCCCCATTACGAAGCAATGCTTTAGCAGAGCGCGAATGTCTGTGTGGCAGCGAATGCAGTTCCAAGGGACAGTGAAAACCAGCTAGAGCTTTCAGTGCTGGCAGCTTTCCTGTGGGCGCAATGTCTGGACGTTTCCAATTTGGCAGCCGGGCTCTGCCAGAGAGAGAGACAGAGTGTTGCCCCATTAGGAAGCAATGCTTTAGCAGAGCGCGAATGTCTGTGTGGCAGCGAATGCAGTTCCAAGGGACAGTGAAAACCAGCTAGAGCTTTCAGTGCTGGCAGCTTTCCTGTGGGCGCAATCTCTGGACGTTTCCAATTTGGCAGCCGGGCTCTGCCAGAGAGAGAGACAGAGTGTTGCCCCTTTAGGAAGCAATGCTTTAGCAGAGCGCGAATGTCTGTGTGGCAGCGAATGCAGTTCCAAGGGACAGTGAAAACCAGCTAGAGCTTTCAGTGCTGGCAGCTTTCCTGTGGGCGCAATCTCTGGACGTTTCCAATTTGGCAGCCGGGCTCTGCCAGAGAGAGATACAGAGTGTTGCCCCATTAGGAAGCAATGCTTTAGCAGAGCGCGAATGTCTGTGTGGCAGCGAATGCAGTTCCAAGGGACAGTGAAAACCAGCTAGAGCTTTCAGTGCTGGCAGCTTTCCTGTGGGCGCAATGTCTGGACGTTTACAATTTGGCAGCCGGGCTCTGCCAGAAAGAGATACAGAGTGTTGCCCCATTAGGAAGCAATGCTTTAGCAGAGCGCGAATGTCTGTGTGGCAGCGAATGCAGTTCCAAGGGACAGTGAAAACCAGCTAGAGCTTTCAGTGCTGGCAGCTTTCCTGTGGGCGCAATCTCTGGACGTTTCCAATTTGGCAGCCGGGCTCTGCCAGAGAGAGATACAGAGTGTTGCCCCATTACGAAGCAATGCTTTAGCAGAGCGCGAATGTCTGTGTGGCAGCGAATGCAGTTCCAAGGGACAGTGAAAACCAGCTAGAGCTTTCAGTGCTGGCAGCTTTCCTGTGGGTGCAATCTCTGGACGTTTCCAATTTGGCAGCCGGGCTCTGCCAGAGAGAGATACAGAGTGTTGCCCCATTACGAAGCAATGCTTTAGCAGAGCGCGAATGTCTGTGTGGCAGCGAATGCAGCTCCAAGGGACAGTGAAAACCAGCTAGAGCTTTCAGTGCTGGCAGCTTTCCTGTGGGCGCAATCTCTGGACGTTTCCAATTTGGCAGCCGGGTTCTGCCAGAGAGAGATACAGAATGTTGCCCCATTACGAAGCAATGCTTTAGCAGAGCACGAATGTCTGTGTGGCAGCGAATGCAGTTCCAAGGGACAGTGAAAACCAGCTAGAGCTTTCAGTGCTGGCAGCTTTCCTGTGGGCGCAATCTCTGGACGTTTCCAATTTGGCAGCCGGGCTCTGCCAGAGAGAGAGACAGAGTTTTGCCCCATTAGGAAGCAATGCTTTAGCAGAGCGCGAATGTCTGTGTGGCAGCGAATGCAGTTCCAAGGGACAGTGAAAACCAGCTAGAGCTTTCAGTGCTGGCAGCTTTCCTGTGGGCGCAATCTCTGGACGTTTCCAATTTGGCAGCCGGGCTCTGCCAGAGAGAGAGACAGAGTTTTGCCCCTTTAGGAAGCAATGCTTTAGCAGAGCGCGAATGTCTGTGTGGCAGCGAATGCAGTTCCAAGGGACAGTGAAAACCAGCTAGAGCTTTCAGTGCTGGCAGCTTTCCTGTGGGCGCAATCTCTGGACGTTTCCAATTTGGCAGCCGGGCTCTGCCAGAGAGAGATACAGAATGTTGCCCAATTACCAAGTTAAGCTTTAGCAGAGCGCGAATGTCTGTGTGGCAGCGAATGCAGTTCCAAGGGACAGTGAAAACCAGCTAGAGCTTTCAGTGCTGGCAGCTTTCCTGTGGGCGCAATCTCTGGACGTTTCCAATTTGGCAGCCGGGCTCTGCCAGAGAGAGAGACAGAGTGTTGCCCCTTTAGGAAGCAATGCTTTAGCAGAGCGCGAATGTCTGTGTGGCAGCGAATGCAGTTCCAAGGGACAGTGAAAACCAGCTAGAGCTTTCAGTGCTGGCAGCTTTCCTGTGGGCGCAATGTCTGGACGTTTCCAATTTGGCAGCCGGGCTCTGCCAGAGAGAGATACAGAGTGTTGCCCCATTACGAAGCAATGCTTTAGCAGAGCGCGAATGTCTGTGTGGCAGCGAATGCAGTTCCAAGGGACAGTGAAAACCAGCTAGAGCTTCCAGTGCTGGCAGCTTTCCTGTGGGCGCAATCTCTGGACGTTTCCAATTTGGCAGCTGGGCTCTGCCAGAGAGAGATACAGAGTGTTGCCCCATTACGAAGCAATGCTTTAGCAGAGCGCGAATGTCTGTGTGGCAGCGAATGCAGCTCCAAGGGACAGTGAAAACCAGCTACAGTTTTCAGTGCTGGCAGCTTTCCTGTGGGCGCAATCTCTGGACGTTTCCAATTTGGCAGCCGGGCTCTGCCAGAGAGAGATACAGAGTGTTGCCCCATTACGAAGCAATGCTTTAGCAGAGCGCGAATGTCTTTGTGGCAGCGAATGCAGTTCCAAGGGACAGTGAAAACCAGCTAGAGCTTTCAGTGCTGGCAGCTTTCCTGTGGGCGCAATCTCTGGACGTTTCCAATTTGGCAGCCGGGCTCTGCCAGAGAGAGATACAGAGTGTTGCCCCATTACGAAGCAATGCTTTAGCAGAGCGCGAATGTCTGTGTGGCAGCGAATGCAGTTCCAAGGGACAGTGAAAACCAGCTAGAGCTTTCAGTGCTGGCAGCTTTCCTGTGGGCGCAATCTCTGGACGTTTCCAATTTGGCAGCCGGGCTCTGCCAGAGAGAGAGACAGAGTTTTGCCCCATTAGGAAGCAATGCTTTAGCAGAGCGCGAATGTCTGTGTGGCAGCGAATGCAGTTCCAAGGGACAGTGAAAACCAGCTAGAGCTTTCAGTGCTGGCAGCTTTCCTGTGGGCGCAATCTCTGGACGTTTCCAATTTGGCAGCCGGGCTCTGCCAGAGAGAGATACAGAATGTTGCCCCATTACGAAGCAATGCTTTAGCAGAGCGCGAATGTCTGTGTGGCAGCGAATGCAGTTCCAAGGGACAGTGAAAACCAGCTAGAGCTTTCAGTGCTGGCAGCTTTCCTGTGGGCGCAATCTCTGGACGTTTCCAATTTGGCAGCCGGGCTCTGCCAGAGAGAGATACAGAGTGTTGCCCCATTACGAAGCAATGCTTTAGCAGAGCGCGAATGTCTGTGTGGCAGCGAATGCAGTTCCAAGGGACAGTGAAAACCAGCTAGAGCTTTCAGTGCTGGCAGCTTTCCTGTGGGCGCAATCTCTGGACGTTTCCAATTTGGCAGCCGGGCTCTGCCAGATAGAAATACAGAATGTTGCCCAATTACCAAGTTAAGCTTTAGCAGAGCGCGAATGTCTGTGTGGCAGCGAATGCAGTTCCAAGGGACAGTGAAAACCAGCTAGAGCTTTCAGTGCTGGCAGCTTTCCTGTGGGCGCAATCTCTGGACGTTTCCAATTTGGCAGCCGGGCTCTGCCAGAGAGAGATACAGAGTGTTGCCCCATTACGAAGCAATGCTTTAGCAGAGCGCGAATGTCTGTGTGGCAGCGAATGCAGTTCCAAGGGACAGTGAAAACCAGCTAGAGCTTTCAGTGCTGGCAGCTTTCCTGTGGGCGCAATGTCTGGACGTTTCCAATTTGGCAGCCGGGCTCTGCCAGAGAGAGAGACAGAGTGTTGCCCCATTAGGAAGCAATGCTTTAGCAGAGCGCGAATGTCTGTGTGGCAGCGAATGCAGTTCCAAGGGACAGTGAAAACCAGCTAGAGCTTTCAGTGCTGGCAGCTTTCCTGTGGGCGCAATCTCTGGACGTTTCCAATTTGGCAGCCGGGCTCTGCCAGAGAGAGAGACAGAGTGTTGCCCCTTTAGGAAGCAATGCTTTAGCAGAGCGCGAATGTCTGTGTGGCAGCGAATGCAGTTCCAAGGGACAGTGAAAACCAGCTAGAGCTTTCAGTGCTGGCAGCTTTCCTGTGGGCGCAATCTCTGGACGTTTCCAATTTGGCAGCCGGGCTCTGCCAGAGAGAGATACAGAGTGTTGCCCCATTAGGAAGCAATGCTTTAGCAGAGCGCGAATGTCTGTGTGGCAGCGAATGCAGTTCCAAGGGACAGTGAAAACCAGCTAGAGCTTTCAGTGCTGGCAGCTTTCCTGTGGGCGCAATGTCTGGACGTTTACAATTTGGCAGCCGGGCTCTGCCAGAAAGAGATACAGAGTGTTGCCCCATTAGGAAGCAATGCTTTAGCAGAGCGCGAATGTCTGTGTGGCAGCGAATGCAGTTCCAAGGGACAGTGAAAACCAGCTAGAGCTTTCAGTGCTGGCAGCTTTCCTGTGGGCGCAATCTCTGGACGTTTCCAATTTGGCAGCCGGGCTCTGCCAGAGAGAGATACAGAGTGTTGCCCCATTACGAAGCAATGCTTTAGCAGAGCGCGAATGTCTGTGTGGCAGCGAATGCAGTTCCAAGGGACAGTGAAAACCAGCTAGAGCTTTCAGTGCTGGCAGCTTTCCTGTGGGTGCAATCTCTGGACGTTTCCAATTTGGCAGCCGGGCTCTGCCAGAGAGAGATACAGAGTGTTGCCCCATTACGAAGCAATGCTTTAGCAGAGCGCGAATGTCTGTGTGGCAGCGAATGCAGCTCCAAGGGACAGTGAAAACCAGCTAGAGCTTTCAGTGCTGGCAGCTTTCCTGTGGGCGCAATCTCTGGACGTTTCCAATTTGGCAGCCGGGTTCTGCCAGAGAGAGATACAGAATGTTGCCCCATTACGAAGCAATGCTTTAGCAGAGCACGAATGTCTGTGTGGCAGCGAATGCAGTTCCAAGGGACAGTGAAAACCAGCTAGAGCTTTCAGTGCTGGCAGCTTTCCTGTGGGCGCAATCTCTGGACGTTTCCAATTTGGCAGCCGGGCTCTGCCAGAGAGAGAGACAGAGTTTTGCCCCATTAGGAAGCAATGCTTTAGCAGAGCGCGAATGTCTGTGTGGCAGCGAATGCAGTTCCAAGGGACAGTGAAAACCAGCTAGAGCTTTCAGTGCTGGCAGCTTTCCTGTGGGCGCAATCTCTGGACGTTTCCAATTTGGCAGCCGGGCTCTGCCAGAGAGAGAGACAGAGTTTTGCCCCTTTAGGAAGCAATGCTTTAGCAGAGCGCGAATGTCTGTGTGGCAGCGAATGCAGTTCCAAGGGACAGTGAAAACCAGCTAGAGCTTTCAGTGCTGGCAGCTTTCCTGTGGGCGCAATCTCTGGACGTTTCCAATTTGGCAGCCGGGCTCTGCCAGAGAGAGATACAGAATGTTGCCCAATTACCAAGTTAAGCTTTAGCAGAGCGCGAATGTCTGTGTGGCAGCGAATGCAGTTCCAAGGGACAGTGAAAACCAGCTAGAGCTTTCAGTGCTGGCAGCTTTCCTGTGGGCGCAATCTCTGGACGTTTCCAATTTGGCAGCCGGGCTCTGCCAGAGAGAGAGACAGAGTGTTGCCCCTTTAGGAAGCAATGCTTTAGCAGAGCGCGAATGTCTGTGTGGCAGCGAATGCAGTTCCAAGGGACAGTGAAAACCAGCTAGAGCTTTCAGTGCTGGCAGCTTTCCTGTGGGCGCAATGTCTGGACGTTTCCAATTTGGCAGCCGGGCTCTGCCAGAGAGAGATACAGAGTGTTGCCCCATTACGAAGCAATGCTTTAGCAGAGCGCGAATGTCTGTGTGGCAGCGAATGCAGTTCCAAGGGACAGTGAAAACCAGCTAGAGCTTCCAGTGCTGGCAGCTTTCCTGTGGGCGCAATCTCTGGACGTTTCCAATTTGGCAGCTGGGCTCTGCCAGAGAGAGATACAGAGTGTTGCCCCATTACGAAGCAATGCTTTAGCAGAGCGCGAATGTCTGTGTGGCAGCGAATGCAGCTCCAAGGGACAGTGAAAACCAGCTACAGTTTTCAGTGCTGGCAGCTTTCCTGTGGGCGCAATCTCTGGACGTTTCCAATTTGGCAGCCGGGCTCTGCCAGAGAGAGATACAGAGTGTTGCCCCATTACGAAGCAATGCTTTAGCAGAGCGCGAATGTCTTTGTGGCAGCGAATGCAGTTCCAAGGGACAGTGAAAACCAGCTAGAGCTTTCAGTGCTGGCAGCTTTCCTGTGGGCGCAATCTCTGGACGTTTCCAATTTGGCAGCCGGGCTCTGCCAGAGAGAGATACAGAGTGTTGCCCCATTACGAAGCAATGCTTTAGCAGAGCGCGAATGTCTGTGTGGCAGCGAATGCAGTTCCAAGGGACAGTGAAAACCAGCTAGAGCTTTCAGTGCTGGCAGCTTTCCTGTGGGCGCAATCTCTGGACGTTTCCAATTTGGCAGCCGGGCTCTGCCAGAGAGAGAGACAGAGTTTTGCCCCATTAGGAAGCAATGCTTTAGCAGAGCGCGAATGTCTGTGTGGCAGCGAATGCAGTTCCAAGGGACAGTGAAAACCAGCTAGAGCTTTCAGTGCTGGCAGCTTTCCTGTGGGCGCAATCTCTGGACGTTTCCAATTTGGCAGCCGGGCTCTGCCAGAGAGAGATACAGAATGTTGCCCCATTACGAAGCAATGCTTTAGCAGAGCGCGAATGTCTGTGTGGCAGCGAATGCAGTTCCAAGGGACAGTGAAAACCAGCTAGAGCTTTCAGTGCTGGCAGCTTTCCTGTGGGCGCAATCTCTGGACGTTTCCAATTTGGCAGCCGGGCTCTGCCAGAGAGAGATACAGAATGTTGCCCAATTACCAAGTTAAGCTTTAGCAGAGCGCGAATGTCTGTGTGGCAGCGAATGCAGTTCCAAGGGACAGTGAAAACCAGCTAGAGCTTTCAGTGCTGGCAGCTTTCCTGTGGGCGCAATCTCTGGACGTTTCCAATTTGGCAGCCGGGCTCTGCCAGAGAGAGAGACAGAGTGTTGCCCCTTTAGGAAGCAATGCTTTAGCAGAGCGCGAATGTCTGTGTGGCAGCGAATGCAGTTCCAAGGGACAGTGAAAACCAGCTAGAGCTTTCAGTGCTGGCAGCTTTCCTGTGGGCGCAATCTCTGGACGTTTCCAATTTGGCAGCCGGGCTCTGCCAGAGAGAGATACAGAGTGTTGCCCCATTAGGAAGCAATGCTTTAGCAGAGCGCGAATGTCTGTGTGGCAGCGAATGCAGTTCCAAGGGACAGTGAAAACCAGCTAGAGCTTTCAGTGCTGGCAGCTTTCCTGTGGGCGCAATCTCTGGACGTTTCCAATTTGGCAGCCGGGCTCTGCCAGAGAGAGATACAGAGTGTTGCCCCATAAGGAAGCAATGCTTTAGCAGAGCGCGAATGTCTGTGTGGCAGCGAATGCAGTTCCAAGGGACAGTGAAAACCAGCTAGAGCTTTCAGTGCTGGCAGCTTTCCTGTGGGTGCAATCTCTGGACCTTTCCAATTTGGCAGCCGGGCTCTGCCAGAGAGAGATACAGAATGTTGCCCCATTACGAAGCAATGCTTTAGCAGAGCGCGAATGTCTGTGTGGCAGCGAATGCAGTTCCAAGGGACAGTGAAAACCAGCTAGAGCTTTCAGTGCTGGCAGCTTTCCTGTGGGCGCAATGTCTGGACGTTTCCAATTTGGCAGCCGGGCTCTGCCAGAGAGAGATACAGAGTGTTGCCCCATTACGAAGCAATGCTTTAGCAGAGCGCGAATGTCTGTGTGGCAGCGAATGCAGTTCCAAGGGACAGTGAAAACCAGCTAGAGCTTCCAGTGCTGGCAGCTTTCCTGTGGGCGCAATCTCTGGACGTTTCCAATTTGGCAGCTGGGCTCTGCCAGAGAGAGATACAGAGTGTTGCCCCATTACGAAGCAATGCTTTAGCAGAGCGCGAATGTCTGTGTGGCAGCGAATGCAGCTCCAAGGGACAGTGAAAACCAGCTACAGTTTTCAGTGCTGGCAGCTTTCCTGTGGGCGCAATCTCTGGACGTTTCCAATTTGGCAGCCGGGCTCTGCCAGAGAGAGATACAGAGTGTTGCCCCATTACGAAGCAATGCTTTAGCAGAGCGCGAATGTCTTTGTGGCAGCGAATGCAGTTCCAAGGGACAGTGAAAACCAGCTAGAGCTTTCAGTGCTGGCAGCTTTCCTGTGGGCGCAATCTCTGGACGTTTCCAATTTGGCAGCCGGGTTCTGCCAGAGAGAGATACAGAATGTTGCCCCATTACGAAGCAATGCTTTAGCAGAGCGCGAATGTCTGTGTGGCAGCGAATGCAGTTCCAAGGGACAGTGAAAACCAGCTAGAGCTTTCAGTGCTGGCAGCTTTCCTGTGGGCGCAATCTCTGGACGTTTCCAATTTGGCAGCCGGGCTCTGCCAGAGAGAGAGACAGAGTTTTGCCCCATTAGGAAGCAATGCTTTAGCAGAGCGCGAATGTCTGTGTGGCAGCGAATGCAGTTCCAAGGGACAGTGAAAACCAGCTAGAGCTTTCAGTGCTGGCAGCTTTCCTGTGGGCGCAATCTCTGGACGTTTCCAATTTGGCAGCCGGGCTCTGCCAGAGAGAGAGACAGAGTTTTGCCCCTTTAGGAAGCAATGCTTTAGCAGAGCGCGAATGTCTGTGTGGCAGCGAATGCAGTTCCAAGGGACAGTGAAAACCAGCTAGAGCTTTCAGTGCTGGCAGCTTTCCTGTGGGTGCAATCTCTGGACGTTTCCAATTTGGCAGCCGGGCTCTGCCAGAGAGAGATACAGAGTGTTGCCCCATTACGAAGCAATGCTTTAGCAGAGCGCGAATGTCTGTGTGGCAGCGAATGCAGCTCCAAGGGACAATGAAAACCAGCTAGAGCTTTCAGTGCTGGCAGCTTTCCTGTGGGCGCAATCTCTGGACGTTTCCAATTTGGCAGCCGGGCTCTGCCAGAGAGAGATACAGAATGTTGCCCAATTACCAAGTTAAGCTTTAGCAGAGCGCGAATGTCTGTGTGGCAGCGAATGCAGTTCCAAGGGACAGTGAAAACCAGCTAGAGCTTTCAGTGCTGGCAGCTTTCCTGTGGGCGCAATCTCTGGACGTTTCCAATTTGGCAGCCGGGCTCTGCCAGAGAGAGATACAGAGTGTTGCCCCATTACGAAGCAATGCTTTAGCAGAGCGCGAATGTCTGTGTGGCAGCGAATGCAGCTCCAAGGGACAGTGAAAACCAGCTAGAGCTTTCATTGCTGGCAGCTTTCCTGTGGGCGCAATGTCTGGACGTTTCCAATTTGGCAGCCGGGCTCTGGCAGAGAGAGATACAGAATGTTGCCCCATTACGAAGCAATGCTTTAGCAGAGCGCGAATGTCTGTGTGGCAGCGAATGCAGTTCCAAGGGACAGTGAAAACCAGCTAGAGCTTTCAGTGCTGGCAGCTTTCCTGTGGGCGCAATCTCTGGACGTTTCCAATTTGGCAGCCGGGCTCTGCCAGAGAGAGAGACAGAATGTTGCCCCATTAGGAAGCAATGCTTTAGCAGAGCGCGAATGTCTGTGTGGCAGCGAATGCAGTTCCAAGGGACAGTGAAAACCAGCTAGAGCTTTCAGTGCTGGCAGCTTTCCTGTGGGTGCAATCTCTGGACGTTTCCAATTTGGCAGCCGGGCTCTGCCAGAGAGAGATACAGAATGTTGCCCCATTACGAAGCAATGCTTTAGCAGAGCACGAATGTCTGTGTGGCAGCGAATGCAGTTCCAAGGGACAGTGAAAACCAGCTAGAGGTTTCAGTGCTGGCAGCTTTCCTGTGGGCGCAATCTCTGGACGTTTCCAATTTGGCAGCCGGGCTCTGCCAGAGAGAGATACAGAGTGTTGCCCCATTAGGAAGCAATGCTTTAGCAGAGCGCGAATGTCTGTGTGGCAGCGAATGCAGTTCCAAGGGACAGTGAAAACCAGCTACAGTTTTCAGTGCTGGCAGCTTTCCTGTGGGCGCAATGTCTGGACGTTTCCAATTTGGCAGCCGGGCTCTGCCAGAGAGAGATACAGAGTGTTGCCCCATTACGAAGCAATGCTTTAGCAGAGCGCGAATGTCTGTGTGGCAGCGAATGCAGTTCCAAGGGACAGTGAAAACCAGCTAGAGGTTTCAGTGCTGGCAGCTTTCCTGTGGGCGCAATCTCTGGACGTTTCCAATTTGGCAGCCGGGCTCTGCCAGAGAGAGATACAGAGTGTTGCCCCATTACGAAGCAATGCTTTAGCAGAGCGCGAATGTCTGTGTGGCAGCGAATGCAGCTCCAAGGGACAGTGAAAACCAGCTAGAGCTTTCAGTGCTGGCAGCTTTCCTGTGGGCGCAATGTCTGGACGTTTACAATTTGGCAGCCGGGCTCTGCCAGAGAGAGATACAGAGTGTTGCCCCATTACGAAGCAATGCTTTAGCAGAGCGCGAATGTCTGTGTGGCAGCGAATGCAGTTCCAAGGGACAGTGAAAACCAGCTACAGTTTTCAGTGCTGGCAGCTTTCCTGTGGGCGCAATGTCTGGACGTTTCCAATTTGGCAGCCGGGCTCTGCCAGAGAGAGATACAGAGTGTTGCCCCATTACGAAGCAATGCTTTAGCAGAGCGCGAATGTCTGTGTGGCAGCGAATGCAGTTCCAAGGGACAGTGAAAACCAGCTAGAGCTTTCAGTGCTGGCAGCTTTCCTGTGGGCGCAATCTCTGGACGTTTCCAATTTGGCAGCCGGGCTCTGCCAGAGAGAGATACAGAGTGTTGCCCCATTACGAAGCAATGCTTTAGCAGAGCGCGAATGTCTGTGTGGCAGCGAATGCAGTTCCAAGGGACAGTGAAAACCAGCTAGAGCTTTCAGTGCTGGCAGCTTTCCTGTGGGCGCAATGTCTGGACGTTTCCAATTTGGCAGCCGGGCTCTGCCAGAGAGAGAGACAGAATGTCGCCCCATTAGGAAGCAATGCTTTAGCAGAGCGCGAATGTCTGTGTGGCAGCGAATGCAGTTCCAAGGGACAGTGAAAACCAGCTAGAGCTTTCAGTGCTGGCAGCTTTCCTGTGGGTGCAATCTCTGGACGTTTCCAATTTGGCAGCCGGGCTCTGCCAGAGAGAGATACAGAATGTTGCCCCATTACGAAGCAATGCTTTAGCAGAGCACGAATGTCTGTGTGGCAGCGAATGCAGTTCCAAGGGACAGTGAAAACCAGCTAGAGCTTTCAGTGCTGGCAGCTTTCCTGTGGGCGCAATGTCTGGACGTTTCCAATTTGGCAGCCGGGCTCTGCCAGAGAGAGATACAGAGTGTTGCCCCATTACGAAGCAATGCTTTAGCAGAGCGCGAATGTCTGTGTGGCAGCGAATGCAGTTCCAAGGGACAGTGAAAACCAGCTAGAGCTTTCAGTGCTGGCAGCTTTCCTGTGGGCGCAATCTCTGGACGTTTCCAATTTGGCAGCCGGGCTCTGCCAGAGAGAGATACAGAGTGTTGCCCCATTACGAAGCAATGCTTTAGCAGAGCGCGAATGTCTGTGTGGCAGCGAATGCAGTTCCAAGGGACAGTGAAAACCAGCTACAGTTTTCAGTGCTGGCAGCTTTCCTGTGGGCGCAATGTCTGGACGTTTCCAATTTGGCAGCCGGGCTCTGCCAGAGAGAGATACAGAGTGTTGCCCTATTACGAAGCAATGCTTTAGCAGAGCGCAAATATCTTTGTGGCAGCGAATGCAGTTCCAAGGGACAGTGAAAACCAGCTAGAGCTTTCAGTGCTGGCAGCTTTCCTGTGGGCGCAATCTCTGGACGTTTCCAATTTGGCAGCCGGGCTCTGCCAGAGAGAGATACAGAGTGTTGCCCCATTACGAAGCAATGCTTTAGCAGAGCGCGAATGTCTGTGTGGCAGCGAATGCAGTTCCAAGGGACAGTGAAAACCAGCTAGAGCTTTCAGTGCTGGCAGCTTTCCTGTGGGCGCAATCTCTGGACGTTTCCAATTTGGCAGCCGGGCTCTGCCACAGAGAGATACAGAGTGTTGCCCCATTACGAAGCCATGCTTTAGCAGAGCGCGAATGTCTGTGTGGCAGCGAATGCAGTTCCAAGGGACAGTGAAAACCAGCTAGAGCTTTCAGTGCTGGCAGCTTTCCTGTGGGCGCAATCTCTGGACGTTTCCAATTTGGCAGCCGGGCTCTGCCAGAGAGAGATACAGAGTGTTGCCCCATTAGGAAGCAATACTTTAGCAGAGCGCGAATGTCTGTGTGGCAGCGAATGCAGTTCCAAGGGACAGTGAAAACCAGCTAGAGCTTTCAGTGCTGGCAGGTTTCCTGTGGGCGCAATCTCTGGACGTTTCCAATTTGGCAGCCGGGCTCTGCCAGGGAGAGATACAGAGTGTTGCCCCATTACGAAGCAATGCTTTAGCAGAGCGCGAATGTCTGTGTGGCAGCGAATGCAGTTCCAAGGGACAGTGAAAACCAGCTAGAGCTTTCAGTGCTGGCAGCTTTCCTGTGGGCGCAATCTCTGGACGTTTCCAATTTGGCAGCCGGGCTCTGCCAGAGAGAGATACAGAGTGTTGCCCCATTACGAAGCAATGCTTTAGCAGAGCGCGAATGTCTGTGTGGCAGCGAATGCAGCTCCAAGGGACAGTGAAAACCAGCTAGAGCTTTCATTGCTGGCAGCTTTCCTGTGGGCGCAATCTCTGGACGTTTCCAATTTGGCAGCCGGGCTCTGGCAGAGAGAGATACAGAATGTTGCCCCATTACGAAGCAATGCTTTAGCAGAGCGCGAATGTCTGTGTGGCAGCGAATGCAGTTCCAAGGGACAGTGAAAACCAGCTAGAGCTTTCAGTGCTGGCAGCTTTCCTGTGGGCGCAATCTCTGGACGTTTCCAATTTGGCAGCCGGGCTCTGCCAGAGAGAGATACAGAGTGTTGCCCCATTACGAAGCAATGCTTTAGCAGAGCGCGAATGTCTGTGTGGCAGCGAATGCAGTTCCAAGGGACAGTGAAAACCAGCTACAGTTTTCAGTGCTGGCAGCTTTCCTGTGGGCGCAATGTCTGGACGTTTCCAATTTGGCAGCCGGGCTCTGCCAGAGAGAGATACAGAGTGTTGCCCCATTACGAAGCAAAGCTTTAGCAGAGCGCGAATGTCTGTGTGGCAGCGAATGCAGTTCCAAGGGACAGTGAAAACCAGCTAGAGCTTTCAGTGCTGGCAGCTTTCCTGTGGGCGCAATCTCTGGACGTTTCCAATTTGGCAGCCGGGCTCTGCCAGAGAGAGATACAGAGTGTTGCCCCATTACGAAGCAATGCTTTAGCAGAGCGCGAATGTCTGTGTGGCAGCGAATGCAGCTCCAAGGGACAGTGAAAACCAGCTAGAGCTTTCAGTGCTGGCAGCTTTCCTGTGGGCGCAATGTCTGGACGTTTACAATTTGGCAGCCGGGCTCTGCCAGAGAGAGATACAGAGTGTTGCCCCATTACGAAGCAATGCTTTAGCAGAGCGCGAATGTCTGTGTGGCAGCGAATGCAGTTCCAAGGGACAGTGAAAACCAGCTAGAGCTTTCAGTGCTGGCAGCTTTCCTGTGGGCGCAATCTCTGGACGTTTCCAATTTGGCAGCCGGGCTCTGCCAGAGAGAGATACAGAGTGTTGCCCCATTAGGAAGCAATGCTTTAGCAGAGCGCGAATGTCTGTGTGGCAGCGAATGCAGTTCCAAGGGACAGTGAAAACCAGCTAGAGCTTTCAGTGCTGGCAGCTTTCCTGTGGGCGCAATCTCTGGACGTTTCCAATTTGGCAGCCGGGCTCTGCCAGGGAGAGATACAGAGTGTTGCCCCATTACGAAGCAATGCTTTAGCAGAGCGCGAATGTCTGTGTGGCAGCGAATGCAGTTCCAAGGGACAGTGAAAACCAGCTAGAGCTTTCAGTGCTGGCAGCTTTCCTGTGGGCGCAATCTCTGGACGTTTCCAATTTGGCAGCCGGGCTCTGCCAGAGAGAGATACAGAGTGTTGCCCCATTACGAAGCAATGCTTTAGCAGAGCGCGAATGTCTGTGTGGCAGCGAATGCAGTTCCAAGGGACAGTGAAAACCAGCTACAGCTTTCAGTGCTGGCAGCTTTCCTGTGGGCGCAATCTCTGGACGTTTCCAATTTGGCAGCCGGGCTCTGCCAGAGAGAGAGACAGAATGTTGCCCCATTAGGAAGCAATGCTTTAGCAGAGCACGAATGTCTGTGTGGCAGCGAATGCAGTTCCAAGGGACAGTGAAAACCAGCTAGAGCTTTCAGTGCTGGCAGCTTTCCTGTGGGTGCAATCTCTGGACGTTTCCAATTTGGCAGCCGGGCTCTGCCAGAGAGAGATACAGAATGTTGCCCCATTACGAAGCAATGCTTTAGCAGAGCACGAATGTCTGTGTGGCAGCGAATGCAGTTCCAAGGGACAGTGAAAACCAGCTAGAGCTTTCAGTGCTGGCAGCTTTCCTGTGGGCGCAATCTCTGGACGTTTCCAATTTGGCAGCCGGGCTCTGCCACAGAGAGATACAGAGTGTTGCCCCATTACGAAGCAATGCTTTAGCAGAGCGCGAATGTCTGTGTGGCAGCGAATGCAGTTCCAAGGGACAGTGAAAACCAGCTAGAGCTTTCAGTGCTGGCAGCTTTCCTGTGGGCGCAATCTCTGGACGTTTCCAATTTGGCAGCCGGGCTCTGCCAGAGAGAGATACAGAGTGTTGCCCCATTACGAAGCAATGCTTTAGCAGAGCGCGAATGTCTGTGTGGCAGCGAATGCAGCTCCAAGGGACAGTGAAAACCAGCTAGAGCTTTCATTGCTGGCAGCTTTCCTGTGGGCGCAATCTCTGGACGTTTCCAATTTGGCAGCCGGGCTCTGGCAGAGAGAGATACAGAATGTTGCCCCATTACGAAGCAATGCTTTAGCAGAGCGCGAATGTCTGTGTGGCAGCGAATGCAGTTCCAAGGGACAGTGAAAACCAGCTAGAGCTTTCAGTGCTGGCAGCTTTCCTGTGGGCGCAATCTCTGGACGTTTCCAATTTGGCAGCCGGGCTCTGCCAGAGAGAGATACAGAGTGTTGCCCCATTACGAAGCAATGCTTTAGCAGAGCGCGAATGTCTGTGTGGCAGCGAATGCAGTTCCAAGGGACAGTGAAAACCAGCTACAGTTTTCAGTGCTGGCAGCTTTCCTGTGGGCGCAATGTCTGGACGTTTCCAATTTGGCAGCCGGGCTCTGCCAGAGAGAGATACAGAGTGTTGCCCTATTACGAAGCAATGCTTTAGCAGAGCGCAAATATCTGTGTGGCAGCGAATGCAGTTTCAAGGGACAGTGAAAACCAGCTAGAGCTTTCAGTGCTGGCAGCTTTCCTGTGGGCGCAATCTCTGGACGTTTCCAATTTGGCAGCCGGGCTCTGCCACAGAGAGATACAGAGTGTTGCCCCATTACGAAGCAATGCTTTAGCAGAGCGCGAATGTCTGTGTGGCAGCGAATGCAGTTCCAAGGGACAGTGAAAACCAGCTAGAGCTTTCAGTGCTGGCAGCTTTCCTGTGGGCGCAATCTCTGGACGTTTCCAATTTGGCAGCCGGGCTCTGCCAGAGAGAGATACAGAGTGTTGCCCCATTAGGAAGCAATACTTTAGCAGAGCGCGAATGTCTGTGTGGCAGCGAATGCAGTTCCAAGGGACAGTGAAAACCAGCTAGAGCTTTCAGTGCTGGCAGCTTTCCTGTGGGCGCAATGTCTGGACGTTTCCAATTTGGCAGCCGGGCTCTGCCAGGGAGAGATACAGAGTGTTGCCCCATTACGAAGCAATGCTTTAGCAGAGCGCGAATGTCTGTGTGGCAGCGAATGCAGTTCCAAGGGACAGTGAAAACCAGCTACAGTTTTCAGTGCTGGCAGCTTTCCTGTGGGCGCAATCTCTGGACGTTTCCAATTTGGCAGCCGGGCTCTGCCAGAGAGAGATACAGAGTGTTGCCCCATTAGGAAGCAATGCTTTAGCAGAGCGCGAATGTCTGTGTGGCAGCGAATGCAGCTCCAACGGACAGTGAAAACCAGCTAGAGCTTTCAGTGCTGGCAGCTTTCCTGTGGGCGCAATCTCTGGACGTTTCCAATTTGGCAGCCGGGCTCTGCCAGAGAGAGATACAGAGTGTTGCCCCATTACGAAGCAATGCTTTAGCAGAGCGCGAATGTCTGTGTGGCAGCGAATGCAGTTCCAAGGGACAGTGAAAACCAGCTAGAGCTTTCAGTGCTGGCAGCTTTCCTGTGGGCGCAATGTCTGGACGTTTCCAATTTGGCAGCCGGGCTCTGCCAGAGAGAGATACAGAGTGTTGCCCCATTACGAAGCAATGCTTTAGCAGAGCGCGAATGTCTGTGTGGCAGCGAATGCAGTTCCAAGGGACAGTGAAAACCAGCTAGAGCTTTCAGTGCTGGCAGCTTTCCTGTGGGCGCAATGTCTGGACGTTTACAATTTGGCAGCCGGGCTCTGCCAGAGAGAGATACAGAGTGTTGCCCCATTACGAAGCAATGCTTTAGCAGAGCGCGAATGTCTGTGTGGCAGCGAATGCAGTTCCAAGGGACAGTGAAAACCAGCTAGAGCTTTCAGTGCTGGCAGCTTTCCTGTGGGCGCAATGTCTGGACGTTTCCAATTTGGCAGCCGGGCTCTGCCAGAGAGAGATACAGAGTGTTGCCCTATTACGAAGCAATGCTTTAGCAGAGCGCAAATATCTGTGTGGCAGCGAATGCAGTTCCAAGGGACAGTGAAAACCAGCTAGAGCTTTCAGTGCTGGCAGCTTTCCTGTGGGCGCAATCTCTGGACGTTTCCAATTTGGCAGCCGGGCTCTGCCAGAGAGAGAGACAGAATGTTGCCCCATTACGAAGCAATGCTTTAGCAGAGCGCGAATGTCTGTGTGGCAGCGAATGCAGTTCCAAGGGACAGTGAAAACCAGCTAGAGCTTTCAGTGCTGGCAGCTTTCCTGTGGGCGCAATCTCTGGACGTTTCCAATTTGGCAGCCGGGCTCTGCCACAGAGAGATACAGAGTGTTGCCCCATTACGAAGCAATGCTTTAGCAGAGCGCAAATGTCTGTGTGGCAGCGAATGCAGTTCCAAGGGACAGTGAAAACCAGCTACAGTTTTCAGTGCTGGCAGCTTTCCTGTGGGCGCAATGTCTGGACGTTTCCAATTTGGCAGCCGGGCTCTGCCAGAGAGAGATACAGAGTGTTGCCCTATTACGAAGCAATGCTTTAGCAGAGCGCAAATATCTGTGTGGCAGCGAATGCAGTTCCAAGGGACAGTGAAAACCAGCTAGAGCTTTCAGTGCTGGCAGCTTTCCTGTGGGCGCAATGTCTGGACGTTTCCAATTTGGCAGCCGGGCTCTGCCAGAGAGAGATACAGAGTGTTGCCCCATTACGAAGCAATGCTTTAGCAGAGCGCGAATGTCTGTGTGGCAGCGAATGCAGTTCCAAGGGACAGTGAAAACCAGCTAGAGCTTTCAGTGCTGGCAGCTTTCCTGTGGGCGCAATGTCTGGACGTTTCCAATTTGGCAGCCGGGCTCTGCCAGAGAGAGATACAGAGTGTTGCCCCATTACGAAGCAATGCTTTAGCAGAGCGCGAATGTCTGTGTGGCAGCGAATGCAGTTCCAAGGGACAGTGAAAACCAGCTAGAGCTTTCAGTGCTGGCAGCTTTCCTGTGGGCGCAATCTCTGGAGGTTTCCAATTTGGCAGCCGGGCTCTGCCACAGAGAGATACAGAGTGTTGCCCCATTACGAAGCAATGCTTTAGCAGAGCGCGAATGTCTGTGTGGCAGCGAATGCAGTTCCAAGGGACAGTGAAAACCAGCTAGAGCTTTCAGTGCTGGCAGCTTTCCTGTGGGCGCAATCTCTGGACGTTTCCAATTTGGCAGCCGGGCTCTGCCAGAGAGAGATACAGAGTGTTGCCCCATTAGGAAGCAATACTTTAGCAGAGCGCGAATGTCTGTGTGGCAGCGAATGCAGTTCCAAGGGACAGTGAAAACCAGCTAGAGCTTTCAGTGCTGGCAGCTTTCCTGTGGGCGCAATCTCTGGACGTTTCCAATTTGGCAGCCGGGCTCTGCCAGGGAGAGATACAGAGTGTTGCCCCATTACGAAGCAATGCTTTAGCAGAGCGCGAATGTCTGTGTGGCAGCGAATGCAGTTCCAAGGGACAGTGAAAACCAGCTAGAGCTTTCAGTGCTGGCAGCTTTCCTGTGGGCGCAATCTCTGGACGTTTCCAATTTGGCAGCCGGGCTCTGCCACAGAGAGATACAGAGTGTTGCCCCATTACGAAGCAATGCTTTAGCAGAGCGCGAATGTCTGTGTGGCAGCGAATGCAGTTCCAAGGGACAGTGAAAACCAGCTAGAGCTTTCAGTGCTGGCAGCTTTCCTGTGGGCGCAATCTCTGGACGTTTCCAATTTGGCAGCCGGGCTCTGCCAGAGAGAGATACAGAGTGTTGCCCCATTAGGAAGCAATACTTTAGCAGAGCGCGAATGTCTGTGTGGCAGCGAATGCAGTTCCAAGGGACAGTGAAAACCAGCTAGAGCTTTCAGTGCTGGCAGCTTTCCTGTGGGCGCAATGTCTGGACGTTTCCAATTTGGCAGCCGGGCTCTGCCAGGGAGAGATACAGAGTGTTGCCCCATTACGAAGCAATGCTTTAGCAGAGCGCGAATGTCTGTGTGGCAGCGAATGCAGTTCCAAGGGACAGTGAAAACCAGCTAGAGCTTTCAGTGCTGGCAGCTTTCCTGTGGGCGCAATCTCTGGACGTTTCCAATTTGGCAGCCGGGCTCTGCCAGAGAGAGATACAGAGTGTTGCCCCATTAGGAAGCAATGCTTTAGCAGAGCGCGAATGTCTGTGTGGCAGCGAATGCAGTTCCAAGGGACAGTGAAAACCAGCTAGAGCTTTCAGTGCTGGCAGCTTTCCTGTGGGCGCAATCTCTGGACGTTTCCAATTTGGCAGCCGGGCTCTGCCAGAGAGAGATACAGAGTGTTGCCCCATTACGAAGCAATGCTTTAGCAGAGCGCGAATGTCTGTGTGGCAGCGAATGCAGTTCCAAGGGACAGTGAAAACCAGCTAGAGCTTTCAGTGCTGGCAGCTTTCCTGTGGGTGCAATCTCTGGACGTTTCCAATTTGGCAGCCGGGCTCTGCCAGAGAGAGATACAGAATGTTGCCCCATTACGAAGCAATGCTTTAGCAGAGCGCGAATGTCTGTGTGGCAGCGAATGCAGTTCCAAGGGACAGTGAAAACCAGCTACAGTTTTCAGTGCTGGCAGCTTTCCTGTGGGCGCAATGTCTGGACGTTTACAATTTGGCAGCCGGGCTCTGCCAGAGAGAGATACAGAGTGTTGCCCCATTAGGAAGCAATGCTTTAGCAGAGCGCGAATGTCTGTGTGGCAGCGAATGCAGTTCCAAGGGACAGTGAAAACCAGCTAGAGCTTTCAGTGCTGGCAGCTTTCCTGTGGGCGCAATCTCTGGACGTTTCCAATTTGGCAGCCGGGCTCTGCCAGAGAGAGATACAGAGTGTTGCCCCATTACGAAGCAATGCTTTAGCAGAGCGCGAATGTCTGTGTGGCAGCGAATGCAGCTCCAACGGACAGTGAAAACCAGCTAGAGCTTTCAGTGCTGGCAGCTTTCCTGTGGGCGCAATCTCTGGACGTTTCCAATTTGACAGCCGGGCTCTGCCAGACAGAGATACAGAATGTTGCCCCATTACGAAGCAATGCTTTAGCAGAGCGCGAATGTCTGTGTGGCAGCGAATGCAGTTCCAAGGGACAGTGAAAACCAGCTAGAGCTTTCAGTGCTGGCAGCTTTCCTGTGGGCGCAATCTCTGGACGTTTCCAATTTGGCAGCCGGGCACTGCCAGAGAGAGATACAGAGTGTTGCCCCATTACGAAGCAATGCTTTAGCAGAGTGCGAATGTCTGTGTGGCAGCGAATGCAGTTCCAAGGGACAGTGAAAACCAGCTAAAGTTTTCAGTGCTGGCAGCTTTCCTGTGGGCGCAATGTCTGGACGTTTCCAATTTGGCAGCCGGGCTCTGCCAGAGAGAGATACAGAGTGTTGCCCCATTACGAAGCAATGCTTTAGCACAGCGCGAATGTCTGTGTGGCAGCGAATGCAGTTCCAAGGGACAGTGAAAACCAGCTAGAGCTTTCAGTGCTGGCAGCTTTCCTGTGGGCGCAATCTCTGGACGTTTCCAATTTGGCAGCCCGGCTCTGCCACAGAGAGATACAGAGTGTTGCCCCATTACGAAGCAATGCTTTAGCAGAGCGCGAATGTCTGTGTGGCAGCGAATGCAGTTCCAAGGGACAGTGAAAACCAGCTAGAGCTTTCAGTGCTGGCAGCTTTCCTGTGGGCGCAATCTCTGGACGTTTCCAATTTGGCAGCCGGGCTCTGCCACAGAGAGATACAGAATGTTGCCCAATTACCAAGTTAAGCTTTAGCAGAGCGCGAATGTCTGTGTGGCAGCGAATGCAGTTCCAAGGGACAGTGAAAACCAGCTAGAGCTTTCAGTGCTGGCAGCTTTCCTGTGGGCGCAATCTCTGGACGTTTCCAATTTGGCAGCCGGGCTCTGCCAGAGAGAGATACAGAGTGTTGCCCCATTAGGAAGCAATGCTTGAGCAGAGCGCGAATGTCTGTGTGGCAGCGAATGCAGTTCCAAGGGACAGTGAAAACCAGCTAGAGCTTTCAGTGCTGGCAGCTTTCCTGTGGGCGCAATCTCTGGACGTTTCCAATTTGGCAGCCGGGCTCTGCCAGATAGAAATACAGAATGTTGCCCAATTACCAAGTTAAGCTTTAGCAGAGCGCGAAAGTCTGTGTGGCAGCGAAAGCAGTTCCAAGGGACAGTGAAAACCAGCTAGAGCTTTCAGTGCTGGCAGCTTTCCTGTGGGCGCAATCTCTGGACGTTTCCAATTTGGCAGCCGGGCTCTGCCAGAGAGAGATACAGAGTGTTGCCCCATTACGAAGCAATGCTTTAGCAGAGCGCGAATGTCTGTGTGGCAGCGAATGCAGTTCCAAGGGACAGTGAAAACCAGCTAGAGCTTTCAGTGCTGGCAGCTTTCCTGTGGGTGCAATCTCTGGACGTTTCCAATTTGGCAGCCGGGCTCTGCCAGAGAGAGATACAGAATGTTGCCCCATTACGAAGCAATGCTTTAGCAGAGCGCGAATGTCTGTGTGGCAGCGAATGCAGTTCCAAGGGACAGTGAAAACCAGCTACAGTTTTCAGTGCTGGCAGCTTTCCTGTGGGCGCAATCTCTGGACGTTTCCAATTTGGCAGCCGGGCTCTGCCAGAGAGAGATACAGAGTGTTGCCCCATTAGGAAGCAATGCTTTAGCAGAGCGCGAATGTCTGTGTGGCAGCGAATGCAGCTCCAACGGACAGTGAAAACCAGCTAGAGCTTTCAGTGCTGGCAGCTTTCCTGTGGGCGCAATCTCTGGACGTTTCCAATTTGGCAGCCGGGCTCTGCCAGAGAGAGATACAGAATGTTGCCCCATTACGAAGCAATGCTTTAGCAGAGCGCGAATGTCTGTGTGGCAGCGAATGCAGTTCCAAGGGACAGTGAAAACCAGCTAGAGCTTTCAGTGCTGGCAGCTTTCCTGTGGGCGCAATGTCTGGACGTTTCCAATTTGGCAGCCGGGCTCTACCAGAGAGAGATACAGAGTGTTGCCCCATTACGAAGCAATGCTTTAGCAGAGCGCGAATGTCTGTGTGGCAGCGAATGCAGTTCCAAGGGACAGTGAAAACCAGCTAGAGCTTTCAGTGCTGGCAGCTTTCCTGTGGGCGCAATGTCTGGACGTTTACAATTTGGCAGCCGGGCTCTGCCAGAGAGAGATACAGAGTGTTGCCCCATTACGAAGCAATGCTTTAGCAGAGCGCGAATGTCTGTGTGGCAGCGAATGCAGTTCCAAGGGACAGTGAAAACCAGCTAGAGCTTTCAGTGCTGGCAGCTTTCCTGTGGGCGCAATGTCTGGACGTTTCCAATTTGGCAGCCGGGCTCTGCCAGAGAGAGATACAGAGTGTTGCCCTATTACGAAGCAATGCTTTAGCAGAGCGCAAATATCTGTGTGGCAGCGAATGCAGTTCCAAGGGACAGTGAAAACCAGCTAGAGCTTTCAGTGCTGGCAGCTTTCCTGTGGGCGCAATCTCTGGACGTTTCCAATTTGGCAGCCGGGCTCTGCCAGAGAGAGAGACAGAATGTTGCCCCATTACGAAGCAATGCTTTAGCAGAGCGCGAATGTCTGTGTGGCAGCGAATGCAGTTCCAAGGGACAGTGAAAACCAGCTAGAGCTTTCAGTGCTGGCAGCTTTCCTGTGGGCGCAATCTCTGGACGTTTCCAATTTGGCAGCCGGGCTCTGCCACAGAGAGATACAGAGTGTTGCCCCATTACGAAGCAATGCTTTAGCAGAGCGCGAATGTCTGTGTGGCAGCGAATGCAGTTCCAAGGGACAGTGAAAACCAGCTACAGTTTTCAGTGCTGGCAGCTTTCCTGTGGGCGCAATGTCTGGACGTTTCCAATTTGGCAGCCGGGCTCTGCCAGAGAGAGATACAGAGTGTTGCCCTATTACGAAGCAATGCTTTAGCAGAGCGCAAATATCTGTGTGGCAGCGAATGCAGTTCCAAGGGACAGTGAAAACCAGCTAGAGCTTTCAGTGCTGGCAGCTTTCCTGTGGGCGCAATGTCTGGACGTTTCCAATTTGGCAGCCGGGCTCTGCCAGAGAGAGATACAGAGTGTTGCCCCATTACGAAGCAATGCTTTAGCAGAGCGCGAATGTCTGTGTGGCAGCGAATGCAGTTCCAAGGGACAGTGAAAACCAGCTAGAGCTTTCAGTGCTGGCAGCTTTCCTGTGGGCGCAATCTCTGGACGTTTCCAATTTGGCAGCCGGGCTCTGCCAGAGAGAGATACAGAGTGTTGCCCCATTACGAAGCAATGCTTTAGCAGAGCGCGAATGTCTGTGTGGCAGCGAATGCAGTTCCAAGGGACAGTGAAAACCAGCTAGAGCTTTCAGTGCTGGCAGCTTTCCTGTGGGCGCAATCTCTGGACGTTTCCAATTTGGCAGCCGGGCTCTGCCAGAGAGAGATACAGAGTGTTGCCCCATTAGGAAGCAATGCTTTAGCAGAGCGCGAATGTCTGTGTGGCAGCGAATGCAGTTCCAAGGGACAGTGAAAACCAGCTAGAGCTTTCAGTGCTGGCAGCTTTCCTGTGGGCGCAATCTCTGGACGTTTCCAATTTGGCAGCCGGGCTCTGCCAGAGAGAGATACAGAGTGTTGCCCCATTAGGAAGCAATACTTTAGCAGAGCGCGAATGTCTGTGTGGCAGCGAATGCAGTTCCAAGGGACAGTGAAAACCAGCTAGAGCTTTCAGTGCTGGCAGCTTTCCTGTGGGCGCAATCTCTGGACGTTTCCAATTTGGCAGCCGGGCTCTGCCAGGGAGAGATACAGAATGTTGCCCCATTACGAAGCAATGCTTTAGCAGAGCGCGAATGTCTGTGTGGCAGCGAATGCAGTTCCAAGGGACCGTGAAAACCAGCTAGAGCTTTCAGTGCTGGCAGCTTTCCTGTGGGCGCAATCTCTGGACGTTTCCAATTTGGCAGCCGGGCTCTGCCACAGAGAGATACAGAGTGTTGCCCCATTACGAAGCAATGCTTTAGCAGAGCGCGAATGTCTGTGTGGCAGCGAATGCAGTTCCAAGGGACAGTGAAAACCAGCTAGAGCTTTCAGTGCTGGCAGCTTTCCTGTGGGCGCAATCTCTGGACGTTTCCAATTTGGCAGCCGGGCTCTGCCAGAGAGAGATACAGAGTGTTGCCCCATTAGGAAGCAATACTTTAGCAGAGCGCGAATGTCTGTGTGGCAGCGAATGCAGTTCCAAGGGACAGTGAAAACCAGCTAGAGCTTTCAGTGCTGGCAGCTTTCCTGTGGGCGCAATGTCTGGACGTTTCCAATTTGGCAGCCGGGCTCTGCCAGGGAGAGATACAGAGTGTTGCCCCATTACGAAGCAATGCTTTAGCAGAGCGCGAATGTCTGTGTGGCAGCGAATGCAGTTCCAAGGGACAGTGAAAACCAGCTAGAGCTTTCAGTGCTGGCAGCTTTCCTGTGGGCGCAATCTCTGGACGTTTCCAATTTGGCAGCCGGGCTCTGCCAGAGAGAGATACAGAGTGTTGCCCCATTAGGAAGCAATGCTTTAGCAGAGCGCGAATGTCTGTGTGGCAGCGAATGCAGTTCCAAGGGACAGTGAAAACCAGCTAGAGCTTTCAGTGCTGGCAGCTTTCCTGTGGGCGCAATCTCTGGACGTTTCCAATTTGGCAGCCGGGCTCTGCCAGAGAGAGATACAGAGTGTTGCCCCATTACGAAGCAATGCTTTAGCAGAGCGCGAATGTCTGTGTGGCAGCGAATGCAGTTCCAAGGGACAGTGAAAACCAGCTAGAGCTTTCAGTGCTGGCAGCTTTCCTGTGGGTGCAATCTCTGGACGTTTCCAATTTGGCAGCCGGGCTCTGCCAGAGAGAGATACAGAATGTTGCCCCATTACGAAGCAATGCTTTAGCAGAGCGCGAATGTCTGTGTGGCAGCGAATGCAGTTCCAAGGGACAGTGAAAACCAGCTACAGTTTTCAGTGCTGGCAGCTTTCCTGTGGGCGCAATGTCTGGACGTTTACAATTTGGCAGCCGGGCTCTGCCAGAGAGAGATACAGAGTGTTGCCCCATTAGGAAGCAATGCTTTAGCAGAGCGCGAATGTCTGTGTGGCAGCGAATGCAGTTCCAAGGGACAGTGAAAACCAGCTAGAGCTTTCAGTGCTGGCAGCTTTCCTGTGGGCGCAATCTCTGGACGTTTCCAATTTGGCAGCCGGGCTCTGCCAGAGAGAGATACAGAGTGTTGCCCCATTACGAAGCAATGCTTTAGCAGAGCGCGAATGTCTGTGTGGCAGCGAATGCAGCTCCAACGGACAGTGAAAACCAGCTAGAGCTTTCAGTGCTGGCAGCTTTCCTGTGGGCGCAATCTCTGGACGTTTCCAATTTGACAGCCGGGCTCTGCCAGACAGAGATACAGAATGTTGCCCCATTACGAAGCAATGCTTTAGCAGAGCGCGAATGTCTGTGTGGCAGCGAATGCAGTTCCAAGGGACAGTGAAAACCAGCTAGAGCTTTCAGTGCTGGCAGCTTTCCTGTGGGCGCAATCTCTGGACGTTTCCAATTTGGCAGCCGGGCACTGCCAGAGAGAGATACAGAGTGTTGCCCCATTAGGAAGCAATGCTTTAGCAGAGCGCGAATGTCTGTGTGGCAGCGAATGCAGTTCCAAGGGACAGTGAAAACCAGCTACAGTTTTCAGTGCTGGCAGCTTTCCTGTGGGCGCAATGTCTGGACGTTTCCAATTTGGCAGCCGGGCTCTGCCAGAGAGAGATACAGAGTGTTGCCCCATTACGAAGCAATGCTTTAGCACAGCGCGAATGTCTGTGTGGCAGCGAATGCAGTTCCAAGGGACAGTGAAAACCAGCTAGAGCTTTCAGTGCTGGCAGCTTTCCTGTGGGCGCAATCTCTGGACGTTTCCAATTTGGCAGCCCGGCTCTGCCACAGAGAGATACAGAGTGTTGCCCCATTACGAAGCAATGCTTTAGCAGAGCGCGAATGTCTGTGTGGCAGCGAATGCAGTTCCAAGGGACAGTGAAAACCAGCTAGAGCTTTCAGTGCTGGCAGCTTTCCTGTGGGCGCAATCTCTGGACGTTTCCAATTTGGCAGCCGGGCTCTGCCACAGAGAGATACAGAATGTTGCCCAATTACCAAGTTAAGCTTTAGCAGAGCGCGAATGTCTGTGTGGCAGCGAATGCAGTTCCAAGGGACAGTGAAAACCAGCTAGAGCTTTCAGTGCTGGCAGCTTTCCTGTGGGCGCAATGTCTGGACGTTTCCAATTTGGCAGCCGGGCTCTGCCAGAGAGAGATACAGAGTGTTGCCCCATTAGGAAGCAATGCTTGAGCAGAGCGCGAATGTCTGTGTGGCAGCGAATGCAGTTCCAAGGGACAGTGAAAACCAGCTAGAGCTTTCAGTGCTGGCAGCTTTCCTGTGGGCGCAATCTCTGGACGTTTCCAATTTGGCAGCCGGGCTCTGCCAGATAGAAATACAGAATGTTGCCCAATTACCAAGTTAAGCTTTAGCAGAGCGCGAAAGTCTGTGTGGCAGCGAATGCAGTTCCAAGGGACAGTGAAAACCAGCTAGAGCTTTCAGTGCTGGCAGCTTTCCTGTGGGCGCAATCTCTGGACGTTTCCAATTTGGCAGCCGGGCTCTGCCAGAGAGAGATACAGAGTGTTGCCCCATTATGAAGCAATGCTTTAGCAGAGCGCGAATGTCTGTGTGGCAGCGAATGCAGTTCCAAGGGACAGTGAAAACCAGCTAGAGCTTTCAGTGCTGGCAGCTTTCCTGTGGGTGCAATCTCTGGACGTTTCCAATTTGGCAGCCGGGCTCTGCCAGAGAGAGATACAGAATGTTGCCTCATTACGAAGCAATGCTTTAGCAGAGCGCGAATGTCTGTGTGGCAGCGAATGCAGTTCCAAGGGACAGTGAAAACCAGCTACAGTTTTCAGTGCTGGCAGCTTTCCTGTGGGCGCAATGTCTGGACGTTTCCAATTTGGCAGCCCGGCTCTGCCACAGAGAGATACAGAGTGTTGCCCCATTACGAAGCAATGCTTTAGCAGAGCGCGAATGTCTGTGTGGCAGCGAATGCAGTTCCAAGGGACAGTGAAAACCAGCTAGAGCTTTCAGTGCTGGCAGCTTTCCTGTGGGCGCAATGTCTGGACGTTTCCAATTTGGCAGCCGGGCTCTGCCAGAGAGAGATACAGAGTGTTGCCCCATTAGGAAGCAATGCTTTAGCAGAGCGCGAATGTCTGTGTGGCAGCGAATGCAGTTCCAAGGGACAGTGAAAACCAGCTAGAGCTTTCAGTGCTGGCAGCTTTCCTGTGGGCGCAATCTCTGGACGTTTCCAATTTGGCAGCCGGGCTCTGCCAGAGAGAGATACAGAATGTTGCCCAATTACCAAGTTAAGCTTTAGCAGAGCGCGAATGTCTGTGTGGCAGCGAATGCAGTTCCAAGGGACAGTGAAAACCAGCTAGAGCTTTCAGTGCTGGCAGCTTTCCTGTGGGCGCAATCTCTGGACGTTTCCAATTTGGCAGCCGGGCTCTGCCAGAGAGAGGTACAGAGTGTTGCCCCATTAGGAAGCAATGCTTGAGCAGAGCGCGAATGTCTGTGTGGCAGCGAATGCAGTTCCAAGGGACAGTGAAAACCAGCTAGAGCTTTCAGTGCTGGCAGCTTTCCTGTGGGCGCAATCTCTGGACGTTTCCAATTTGGCAGCCGGGCTCTGCCAGATAGAAATACAGAATGTTGCCCAATTACCAAGTTAAGCTTTAGCAGAGCGCGAATGTCTGTGTGGCAGCGAATGCAGTTCCAAGGGACAGTGAAAACCAGCTAGAACTTTCAGTGCTGGCAGCTTTCCTGTGGGCGCAATCTCTGGACGTTTCCAATTTGGCAGCCGGGCTCTGCCAGAGAGAGATACAGAATGTTGCCCCATTACGAAGCAATGCTTTAGCAGAGCGCGAATGTCTGTGTGGCAGCGAATGAAGTTCCAAGGGACAGTGAAAACCAGCTAGAGCTTTCAGTGCTGGCAGCTTTCCTGTGGGCGCAATCTCTGGACGTTTCCAATTTGGCAGCCGGGCTCTGCCAGAGAGAGAGACAGAGTGTTGCCCCATTACGAAGCAATGCTTTAGCAGAGCGCGAATGTCTGTGTGGCAGCGAATGCAGTTCCAAGGGACAGTGAAAACCAGCTAGAGCTTTCAGTGCTGGCAGCTTTCCTGTGGGCGCAATCTCTGGACGTTTCCAACTTGGCAGCCGGGCTCTGCCAGAGAGAGATACAGAGTGTTGCCCCATTACGAAGCAATGCTTTAGCAGAGCGCGAATGTCTGTGTGGCAGCGAATGCAGTTCCAAGGGACAGTGAAAACCAGCTAGAGCTTTCAGTGCTGGCAGCTTTCCTGTGGCCGCAATCTCTGGACGTTTCCAATTTGGCAGCCGGGCTCTGCCAGAGAGAGATACAGAGTGTTGCCCCATTAGGAAGCAATGCTTTAGCAGAGCGCGAATGTCTGTGTGGCAGCGAATGCAGCTCCAAGGGACAGTGAAAACCAGCTACAGTTTTCAGTGCTGGCAGCTTTCCTGTGGGCGCAATCTCTGGACGTTTCCAATTTGGCAGCCGGGCTCTGCCACAGAGAGATACAGAGTGTTGCCCCATTACGAAGCAATGCTTTAGCAGAGCGCGAATGTCTGTGTGGCAGCGAATGCAGTTCCAAGGGACAGTGAAAACCAGCTAGAGCTTTCAGTGCTGGCAGCTTTCCTGTGGGCGCAATCTCTGGACGTTTCCAATTTGGCAGCCGGGCTCTGCCAGAGAGAGATACAGTGTGTTGCCCCATTACGAAGCAATGCTTTAGCAGAGCGCGAATGTCTGTGTGGCAGCGAATGCAGTTCCAAGGGACAGTGAAAACCAGCTAGAGCTTTCAGTGCTGGCAGCTTTCCTGTGGGTGCAATCTCTGGACGTTTCCAATTTGGCAGCCAGGCTCTGCCAGAGAGAGATACAGAATGTTGCCCCATTACGAAGCAATGCTTTAGCAGAGCGCGAATGTCTGTGTGGCAGCGAATGCAGTTCCAAGGGACAGTGAAAACCAGCTACAGTTTAGAGTGCTGGCAGCTTTCCTGTGGGCGCAATCTCTGGACGTTTCCAATTTGGCAGCCGGGCTCTGCCAGAGAGAGATACAGAGTGTTGCCCCATTAGGAAGCAATGCTTTAGCAGAGCGCGAATGTCTGTGTGGCAGCGAATGCAGCTCCAACGGACAGTGAAAACCAGCTAGAGCTTTCAGTGCTGGCAGCTTTCCTGTGGGCGCAATCTCTGGACGTTTCCAATTTGGCAGCCGGGCTCTGCCAGAGAGAGATACAGAATGTTGCCCCATTACGAAGCAATGCTTTAGCAGAGCGCGAATGTCTGTGTGGCAGCGAATGCAGTTCCAAGGGACAGTGAAAACCAGCTAGAGCTTTCAGTGCTGGCAGCTTTCCTGTGGGCGCAATGTCTGGACGTTTCCAATTTGGCAGCCGGGCTCTGCCAGAGAGAGATACAGAGTGTTGCCCCATTACGAAGCAATGCTTTAGCAGAGCGCGAATGTCTGTGTGGCAGCGAATGCAGTTCCAAGGGACAGTGAAAACCAGCTAGAGCTTTCAGTGCTGGCAGCTTTCCTGTGGGCGCAATGTCTGGACGTTTACAATTTGGCAGCCGGGCTCTGCCAGAGAGAGATACAGAGTGTTGCCCCATTACGAAGCAATGCTTTAGCAGAGCGCGAATGTCTGTGTGGCAGCGAATGCAGTTCCAAGGGACAGTGAAAACCAGCTAGAGCTTTCAGTGCTGGCAGCTTTCCTGTGGGCGCAATGTCTGGACGTTTCCAATTTGGCAGCCGGGCTCTGCCAGAGAGAGATACAGAGTGTTGCCCTATTACGAAGCAATGCTTTAGCAGAGCGCAAATATCTGTGTGGCAGCGAATGCAGTTCCAAGGGACAGTGAAAACCAGCTAGAGCTTTCAGTGCTGGCAGCTTTCCTGTGGGCGCAATCTCTGGACGTTTCCAATTTGGCAGCCGGGCTCTGCCAGAGAGAGAGACAGAATGTTGCCCCATTACGAAGCAATGCTTTAGCAGAGCGCGAATGTCTGTGTGGCAGCGAATGCAGTTCCAAGGGACAGTGAAAACCAGCTAGAGCTTTCAGTGCTGGCAGCTTTCCTGTGGGCGCAATCTCTGGACGTTTCCAATTTGGCAGCCGGGCTCTGCCACAGAGAGATACAGAGTGTTGCCCCATTACGAAGCAATGCTTTAGCAGAGCGCGAATGTCTGTGTGGCAGCGAATGCAGTTCCAAGGGACAGTGAAAACCAGCTACAGTTTTCAGTGCTGGCAGCTTTCCTGTGGGCGCAATGTCTGGACGTTTCCAATTTGGCAGCCGGGCTCTGCCAGAGAGAGATACAGAGTGTTGCCCTATTACGAAGCAATGCTTTAGCAGAGCGCAAATATCTGTGTGGCAGCGAATGCAGTTCCAAGGGACAGTGAAAACCAGCTAGAGCTTTCAGTGCTGGCAGCTTTCCTGTGGGCGCAATGTCTGGACGTTTCCAATTTGGCAGCCGGGCTCTGCCAGAGAGAGATACAGAGTGTTGCCCCATTACGAAGCAATGCTTTAGCAGAGCGCGAATGTCTGTGTGGCAGCGAATGCAGTTCCAAGGGACAGTGAAAACCAGCTAGAGCTTTCAGTGCTGGCAGCTTTCCTGTGGGCGCAATCTCTGGACGTTTCCAATTTGGCAGCCGGGCTCTGCCAGAGAGAGATACAGAGTGTTGCCCCATTACGAAGCAATGCTTTAGCAGAGCGCGAATGTCTGTGTGGCAGCGAATGCAGTTCCAAGGGACAGTGAAAACCAGCTAGAGCTTTCAGTGCTGGCAGCTTTCCTGTGGGCGCAATCTCTGGACGTTTCCAATTTGGCAGCCGGGCTCTGCCACAGAGAGATACAGAGTGTTGCCCCATTACGAAGCAATGCTTTAGCAGAGCGCGAATGTCTGTGTGGCAGCGAATGCAGTTCCAAGGGACAGTGAAAACCAGCTAGAGCTTTCAGTGCTGGCAGCTTTCCTGTGGGCGCAATGTCTGGACGTTTCCAATTTGGCAGCCGGGCTCTGCCAGAGAGAGATACAGAGTGTTGCCCCATTAGGAAGCAATACTTTAGCAGAGCGCGAATGTCTGTGTGGCAGCGAATGCAGTTCCAAGGGACAGTGAAAACCAGCTAGAGCTTTCAGTGCTGGCAGCTTTCCTGTGGGCGCAATCTCTGGACGTTTCCAATTTGGCAGCCGGGCTCTGCCAGGGAGAGATACAGAATGTTGCCCCATTACGAAGCAATGCTTTAGCAGAGCGCGAATGTCTGTGTGGCAGCGAATGCAGTTCCAAGGGACCGTGAAAACCAGCTAGAGCTTTCAGTGCTGGCAGCTTTCCTGTGGGCGCAATCTCTGGACGTTTCCAATTTGGCAGCCGGGCTCTGCCACAGAGAGATACAGAGTGTTGCCCCATTACGAAGCAATGCTTTAGCAGAGCGCGAATGTCTGTGTGGCAGCGAATGCAGTTCCAAGGGACAGTGAAAACCAGCTAGAGCTTTCAGTGCTGGCAGCTTTCCTGTGGGCGCAATCTCTGGACGTTTCCAATTTGGCAGCCGGGCTCTGCCAGAGAGAGATACAGAGTGTTGCCCCATTAGGAAGCAATACTTTAGCAGAGCGCGAATGTCTGTGTGGCAGCGAATGCAGTTCCAAGGGACAGTGAAAACCAGCTAGAGCTTTCAGTGCTGGCAGCTTTCCTGTGGGCGCAATGTCTGGACGTTTCCAATTTGGCAGCCGGGCTCTGCCAGGGAGAGATACAGAGTGTTGCCCCATTACGAAGCAATGCTTTAGCAGAGCGCGAATGTCTGTGTGGCAGCGAATGCAGTTCCAAGGGACAGTGAAAACCAGCTAGAGCTTTCAGTGCTGGCAGCTTTCCTGTGGGCGCAATCTCTGGACGTTTCCAATTTGGCAGCCGGGCTCTGCCAGAGAGAGAAACAGAGTGTTGCCCCATTACGAAGCAATGCTTTAGCAGAGCGCGAATGTCTGTGTGGCAGCGAATGCAGTTCCAAGGGACAGTGAAAACCAGCTAGAGCTTTCAGTGCTGGCAGCTTTCCTGTGGGCGCAATCTCTGGACGTTTCCAATTTGGCAGCCGGGCTCTGCCAGAGAGAGATACAGAGTGTTGCCCCATTACGAAGCAATGCTTTAGCAGAGCGCGAATGTCTGTGTGGCAGCGAATGCAGTTCCAAGGGACAGTGAAAACCAGCTAGAGCTTTCAGTGCTGGCAGCTTTCCTGTGGGTGCAATCTCTGGACGTTTCCAATTTGGCAGCCGGGCTCTGCCAGAGAGAGATACAGAATGTTGCCCCATTACGAAGCAATGCTTTAGCAGAGCGCGAATGTCTGTGTGGCAGCGAATGCAGTTCCAAGGGACAGTGAAAACCAGCTACAGTTTTCAGTGCTGGCAGCTTTCCTGTGGGCGCAATGTCTGGACGTTTACAATTTGGCAGCCGGGCTCTGCCAGAGAGAGATACAGAGTGTTGCCCCATTAGGAAGCAATGCTTTAGCAGAGCGCGAATGTCTGTGTGGCAGCGAATGCAGTTCCAAGGGACAGTGAAAACCAGCTAGAGCTTTCAGTGCTGGCAGCTTTCCTGTGGGCGCAATCTCTGGACGTTTCCAATTTGGCAGCCGGGCTCTGCCAGAGAGAGATACAGAGTGTTGCCCCATTACGAAGCAATGCTTTAGCAGAGCGCGAATGTCTGTGTGGCAGCGAATGCAGCTCCAACGGACAGTGAAAACCAGCTAGAGCTTTCAGTGCTGGCAGCTTTCCTGTGGGCGCAATCTCTGGACGTTTCCAATTTGACAGCCGGGCTCTGCCAGACAGAGATACAGAATGTTGCCCCATTACGAAGCAATGCTTTAGCAGAGCGCGAATGTCTGTGTGGCAGCGAATGCAGTTCCAAGGGACAGTGAAAACCAGCTACAGTTTTCAGTGCTGGCAGCTTTCCTGTGGGCGCAATGTCTGGACGTTTCCAATTTGGCAGCCGGGCTCTGCCAGAGAGAGATACAGAGTGTTGCCCCATTACGAAGCAATGCTTTAGCACAGCGCGAATGTCTGTGTGGCAGCGAATGCAGTTCCAAGGGACAGTGAAAACCAGCTAGAGCTTTCAGTGCTGGCAGCTTTCCTGTGGGCGCAATCTCTGGACGTTTCCAATTTGGCAGCCCGGCTCTGCCACAGAGAGATACAGAGTGTTGCCCCATTACGAAGCAATGCTTTAGCAGAGCGCGAATGTCTGTGTGGCAGCGAATGCAGTTCCAAGGGACAGTGAAAACCAGCTAGAGCTTTCAGTGCTGGCAGCTTTCCTGTGGGCGCAATCTCTGGACGTTTCCAATTTGGCAGCCGGGCTCTGCCACAGAGAGATACAGAATGTTGCCCAATTACCAAGTTAAGCTTTAGCAGAGCGCGAATGTCTGTGTGGCAGCGAATGCAGTTCCAAGGGACAGTGAAAACCAGCTAGAGCTTTCAGTGCTGGCAGCTTTCCTGTGGGCGCAATGTCTGGACGTTTCCAATTTGGCAGCCGGGCTCTGCCAGAGAGAGATACAGAGTGTTGCCCCATTAGGAAGCAATGCTTGAGCAGAGCGCGAATGTCTGTGTGGCAGCGAATGCAGTTCCAAGGGACAGTGAAAACCAGCTAGAGCTTTCAGTGCTGGCAGCTTTCCTGTGGGCGCAATCTCTGGACGTTTCCAATTTGGCAGCCGGGCTCTGCCAGATAGAAATACAGAATGTTGCCCAATTACCAAGTTAAGCTTTAGCAGAGCGCGAAAGTCTGTGTGGCAGCGAATGCAGTTCCAAGGGACAGTGAAAACCAGCTAGAGCTTTCAGTGCTGGCAGCTTTCCTGTGGGCGCAATCTCTGGACGTTTCCAATTTGGCAGCCGGGCTCTGCCAGAGAGAGATACAGAGTGTTGCCCCATTATGAAGCAATGCTTTAGCAGAGCGCGAATGTCTGTGTGGCAGCGAATGCAGTTCCAAGGGACAGTGAAAACCAGCTAGAGCTTTCAGTGCTGGCAGCTTTCCTGTGGGTGCAATCTCTGGACGTTTCCAATTTGGCAGCCGGGCTCTGCCAGAGAGAGATACAGAATGTTGCCTCATTACGAAGCAATGCTTTAGCAGAGCGCGAATGTCTGTGTGGCAGCGAATGCAGTTCCAAGGGACAGTGAAAACCAGCTACAGTTTTCAGTGCTGGCAGCTTTCCTGTGGGCGCAATGTCTGGACATTTCCAATTTGGCAGCCCGGCTCTGCCACAGAGAGATACAGAGTGTTGCCCCATTACGAAGCAATGCTTTAGCAGAGCGCGAATGTCTGTGTGGCAGCGAATGCAGTTCCAAGGGACAGTGAAAACCAGCTAGAGCTTTCAGTGCTGGCAGCTTTCCTGTGGGCGCAATGTCTGGACGTTTCCAATTTGGCAGCCGGGCTCTGCCAGAGAGAGATACAGAGTGTTGCCCCATTAGGAAGCAATGCTTTAGCAGAGCGCGAATGTCTGTGTGGCAGCGAATGCAGTTCCAAGGGACAGTGAAAACCAGCTAGAGCTTTCAGTGCTGGCAGCTTTCCTGTGGGCGCAATCTCTGGACGTTTCCAATTTGGCAGCCCGGCTCTGCCACAGAGAGATACAGAGTGTTGCCCCATTACGAAGCAATGCTTTAGCAGAGCGCGAATGTCTGTGTGGCAGCGAATGCAGTTCCAAGGGACAGTGAAAACCAGCTAGAGCTTTCAGTGCTGGCAGCTTTCCTGTGGGCGCAATCTCTGGACGTTTCCAATTTGGCAGCCGGGCTCTGCCAGAGAGAGATACAGAATGTTGCCCAATTACCAAGTTAAGCTTTAGCAGAGCGCGAATGTCTGTGTGGCAGCGAATGCAGTTCCAAGGGACAGTGAAAACCAGCTAGAGCTTTCAGTGCTGGCAGCTTTCCTGTGGGCGCAATCTCTGGACGTTTCCAATTTGGCAGCCGGGCTCTGCCAGAGAGAGGTACAGAGTGTTGCCCCATTAGGAAGCAATGCTTGAGCAGAGCGCGAATGTCTGTGTGGCAGCGAATGCAGTTCCAAGGGACAGTGAAAACCAGCTAGAGCTTTCAGTGCTGGCAGCTTTCCTGTGGGCGCAATCTCTGGACGTTTCCAATTTGGCAGCCGGGCTCTGCCAGATAGAAATACAGAATGTTGCCCAATTACCAAGTTAAGCTTTAGCAGAGCGCGAATGTCTGTGTGGCAGCGAATGCAGTTCCAAGGGACAGTGAAAACCAGCTAGAGCTTTCAGTGCTGGCAGCTTTCCTGTGGGCGCAATCTCTGGACGTTTCCAATTTGGCAGCCGGGCTCTGCCAGAGAGAGAGACAGAGTGTTGCCCCATTACGAAGCAATGCTTTAGCAGAGCGCGAATGTCTGTGTGGCAGCGAATGCAGTTCCAAGGGACAGTGAAAACCAGCTAGAGCTTTCAGTGCTGGCAGCTTTCCTGTGGGCGCAATCTCTGGACGTTTCCAATTTGGCAGCCGGGCTCTGCCAGAGAGAGATACAGAGTGTTGCCCCATTACGAAGCAATGCTTTAGCAGAGCGCGAATGTCTGTGTGGCAGCGAATGCAGTTCCAAGGGACAGTGAAAACCAGCTAGAGATTTCAGTGCTGGAAGCTTTCCTGTGGGTGCAATCTCTGGACGTTTCCAATTTGGCAGCCGGGCTCTGCCAGAGAGAGATACAGAATGTTGCCCCATTACGAAGCAATGCTTTAGCAGAGCGCGAATGTCTGTGTGGCAGCGAATGCAGTTCCAAGGGACAGTCAAAACCAGCTAGAGCTTTCAGTGCTGGCAGCTTTCCTGTGGGCGCAATGTCTGGACGTTTCCAATTTGGCAGCCGGGCTCTGCCAGAGAGAGATACAGAGTGTTGCCCCATTAGGAAGCAATGCTTTAGCAGAGCGCGAATGTCTGTGTGGCAGCGAATGCAGTTCCAAGGGACAGTGAAAACCAGCTAGAGCTTTCAGTGCTGGCAGCTTTCCTGTGGGCGCAATCTCTGGACGTTTCCAATTTGGCAGCCGGGCTCTGCCAGAGAGAGATACAGAGTGTTGCCCCATTACGAAGCAATGCTTTAGCAGAGCGCGAATGTCTGTGTGGCAGCGAATGCAGCTCCAAGGGACAGTGAAAACCAGCTACAGTTTTCAGTGCTGGCAGCTTTCCTGTGGGCGCAATCTCTGGACGTTTCCAATTTGGCAGCCGGGCTCTGCCAGAGAGAGATACAGAGTGTTGCCCCATTACGAAGCAATGCTTTAGCAGAGCGCGAATGTCTGTGTGGCAGCGAATGCAGTTCCAAGGGACAGTGAAAACCAGCTAGAGCTTTCAGTGCTGGCAGCTTTCCTGTGGGCGCAACCTCTGGACGTTTCCAATTTGGCAGCCGGGCTCTGCCAGAGAGAGATACAGAGTGTTGCCCCATTACGAAGCAATGCTTTAGCAGAGCGCGAATGTCTGTGTGGCAGCGAATGCAGCTCCAAGGGACAGTGAAAACCAGCTAGAGCTTTCAGTGCTGGCAGCTTTCCTGTGGGCGCAATCTCTGGACGTTTCCAATTTGGCAGCCGGGTTCTGCCAGAGAGAGAGACAGAATGTTGCCCCATTACGAAGCAATGCTTTAGCAGAGCGCGAATGTCTGTGTGGCAGCGAATGCAGTTCCAAGGGACAGTGAAAACCAGCTAGAGCTTTCAGTGCTGGCAGCTTTCCTGTGGGCGCAATCTCTGGACGTTTCCAATTTGGCAGCCGGGCTCTGCCAGAGAGAGAGACAGAGTGTTGCCCCATTAGGAAGCAATGCTTTAGCAGAGCGCGAATGTCTGTGTGGCAGCGAATGCAGTTCCAAGGGACAGTGAAAACCAGCTAGAGCTTTCAGTGCTGGCAGCTTTCCTGTGGGCGCAATCTCTGGACGTTTCCAATTTGGCAGCCGGGCTCTGCCAGAGAGAGATACAGAGTGTTGCCCCATTACGAAGCAATGCTTTAGCAGAGCGCGAATGTCTGTGTGGCAGCGAATGCAGTTCCAAGGGACAGTGAAAACCAGCTAGAGCTTTCAGTGCTGGCAGCTTTCCTGTGGGCGCAATCTCTGGACGTTTCCAATTTGGCAGCCGGGCTCTGCCAGAGAGAGATACAGAGTGTGGCCCCATTACGAAGCAATGCTTTAGCAGAGCGCGAATGTCTGTGTGGCAGCGAATGCAGCTCCAAGGGACAGTGAAAACCAGCTAGAGCTTTCAGTGCTGGCAGCTTTCCTGTGGGCGCAATCTCTGGACGTTTCCAATTTGGCAGCCGGGCTCTGCCAGAGAGAGATACAGAATGTTGCCCAATTACCAAGTTAAGCTTTAGCAGAGCGCGAATGTCTGTGTGGCAGCGAATGCAGTTCCAAGGGACAGTGAAAACCAGCTAGAGCTTTCAGTGCTGGCAGCTTTCCTGTGGGCGCAATCTCTGGACGTTTCCAATTTGGCAGCCGGGCTCTGCCAGAGAGAGAGACAGAGTGTTGCCCCTTTAGGAAGCAATGCTTTAGCAGAGCGCGAATGTCTGTGTGGCAGCGAATGCAGTTCCAAGGGACAGTGAAAACCAGCTAGAGCTTTCAGTGCTGGCAGCTTTCCTGTGGGCGCAATCTCTGGACGTTTCGAATTTGACAGCCGGGCTCTGCCAGAGAGAGATACAGAATGTTGCCCCATTAGGAAGCAATGCTTTAGCAGAGCGCGAATGTCTGTGTGGCAGCGAATGCAGTTCCAAGGGACAGTGAAAACCAGCTAGAGCTTTCAGTGCTGGCAGCTTTCCTGTGGGCGCAATCTCTGGACGTTTCCAATTTGGCAGCCGGGCTCTGCCAGAGAGAGAGACAGAGTGTTGCCCCATTACGAAGCAATGCTTTAGCAGAGCGCGAATGTCTGTGTGGCAGCGAATGCAGTTCCAAGGGACAGTGAAAACCAGCTACAGTTTTCAGTGCTGGCAGCTTTCCTGTGGGCGCAATGTCTGGACGTTTCCAATTTGGCAGCCGGGCTCTGCCAGAGAGAGATACAGAGTGTTGCCCCATTAGGAAGCAATGCTTTAGCAGAGCGCGAATGTCTGTGTGGCAGCGAATGCAGTTCCAAGGGACAGTGAAAACCAGCTAGAGCTTTCAGTGCTGGCAGCTTTCCTGTGGGCGCAATCTCTGGACGTTTCCAATTTGGCAGCCCGGCTCTGCCACAGAGAGATACAGAGTGTTGCCCCATTACGAAGCAATGCTTTAGCAGAGCGCGAATGTCTGTGTGGCAGCGAATGCAGTTCCAAGGGACAGTGAAAACCAGCTAGAGCTTTCAGTGCTGGCAGCTTTCCTGTGGGCGCAATCTCTGGACGTTTCCAATTTGGCAGCCGGGCTCTGCCAGAGAGAGATACAGAGTGTTGCCCCATTAGGAAGCAATGCTTTAGCAGAGCGCGAATGTCTGTGTGGCAGCGAATGCAGTTCCAAGGGACAGTGAAAACCAGCTAGAGCTTTCAGTGCTGGCAGCTTTCCTGTGGGCGCAATCTCTGGACGTTTCCAATTTGGCAGCCGGGCTCTGCCAGAGAGAGATACAGAGTGTTGCCCCATTACGAAGCAATGCTTTAGCAGAGCGCGAATGTCTGTGTGGCAGCGAATGCAGTTCCAAGGGACAGTGAAAACCAGCTAGAGCTTTCAGTGCTGGCAGCTTTCCTGTGGGCGCAATCTCTGGACGTTTCCAATTTGGCAGCCGGGCTCTGCCAGAGAGAGATACAGAGTGTTGCCCCATTACGAAGCAATGCTTTAGCAGAGCGCGAATGTCTGTGTGGCAGCGAATGCAGCTCCAAGGGACAGTGAAAACCAGCTAGAGCTTTCAGTGCTGGCAGCTTTCCTGTGGGCGCAATCTCTGGACGTTTCCAATTTGGCAGCCGGGTTCTGCCAGAGAGAGAGACAGAATGTTGCCCCATTACGAAGCAATGCTTTAGCAGAGCGCGAATGTCTGTGTGGCAGCGAATGCAGTTCCAAGGGACAGTGAAAACCAGCTAGAGCTTTCAGTGCTGGCAGCTTTCCTGTGGGCGCAATCTCTGGACGTTTCCAATTTGGCAGCCGGGCTCTGCCAGAGAGAGAGACAGAGTGTTGCCCCATTAGGAAGCAATGCTTTAGCAGAGCGCGAATGTCTGTGTGGCAGCGAATGCAGTTCCAAGGGACAGTGAAAACCAGCTAGAGCTTTCAGTGCTGGCAGCTTTCCTGTGGGCGCAATCTCTGGACGTTTCCAATTTGGCAGCCGGGCTCTGCCAGAGAGAGATACAGAGTGTTGCCCCATTACGAAGCAATGCTTTAGCAGAGCGCGAATGTCTGTGTGGCAGCGAATGCAGTTCCAAGGGACAGTGAAAACCAGCTAGAGCTTTCAGTGCTGGCAGCTTTCCTGTGGGCGCAATCTCTGGACGTTTCCAATTTGGCAGCCGGGCTCTGCCAGAGAGAGATACAGAGTGTTGCCCCATTACGAAGCAATGCTTTAGCAGAGCGCGAATGTCTGTGTGGCAGCGAATGCAGCTCCAAGGGACAGTGAAAACCAGCTAGAGCTTTCAGTGCTGGCAGCTTTCCTGTGGGCGCAATCTCTGGACGTTTCCAATTTGGCAGCCGGGCTCTGCCAGAGAGAGATACAGAATGTTGCCCAATTACCAAGTTAAGCTTTAGCAGAGCGCGAATGTCTGTGTGGCAGCGAATGCAGTTCCAAGGGACAGTGAAAACCAGCTAGAGCTTTCAGTGCTGGCAGCTTTCCTGTGGGCGCAATCTCTGGACGTTTCCAATTTGGCAGCCGGGCTCTGCCAGAGAGAGAGACAGAGTGTTGCCCCTTTAGGAAGCAATGCTTTAGCAGAGCGCGAATGTCTGTGTGGCAGCGAATGCAGTTCCAAGGGACAGTGAAAACCAGCTAGAGCTTTCAGTGCTGGCAGCTTTCCTGTGGGCGCAATGTCTGGACGTTTCCAATTTGGCAGCCGGGCTCTGCCAGAGAGAGATACAGAGTGTTGCCCCATTAGGAAGCAATGCTTGAGCAGAGCGCGAATGTCTGTGTGGCAGCGAATGCAGTTCCAAGGGACAGTGAAAACCAGCTAGAGCTTTCAGTGCTGGCAGCTTTCCTGTGGGCGCAATCTCTGGACGTTTCCAATTTGGCAGCCGGGCTCTGCCACAGAGAGATACAGAGTGTTGCCCCATTACGAAGCAATGCTTTAGCAGAGCGCGAATGTCTGTGTGGCAGCGAATGCAGTTCCAAGGGACAGTGAAAACCAGCTAGAGCTTTCAGTGCTGGCAGCTTTCCTGTGGGCGCAATCTCTGGACGTTTCCAATTTGGCAGCCGGGCTCTGCCAGAGAGAGATACAGAATGTTGCCCAATTACCAAGTTAAGCTTTAGCAGAGCGCGAATGTCTGTGTGGCAGCGAATGCAGTTCCAAGGGACAGTGAAAACCAGCTAGAGCTTTCAGTGCTGGCAGCTTTCCTGTGGGCGCAATCTCTGGACGTTTCCAATTTGGCAGCCGGGCTCTGCCAGAGAGAGATACAGAGTGTTGCCCCATTACGAAGCAATGCTTTAGCAGAGCGCGAATGTCTGTGTGGCAGCGAATGCAGTTCCAAGGGACAGTGAAAACCAGCTAGAGCTTTCAGTGCTGGCAGCTTTCCTGTGGGTGCAATCTCTGGACGTTTCCAATTTGGCAGCCGGGCTCTGCCAGAGAGAGATACAGAGTGTTGCCCCATTACGAAGCAATGCTTTAGCAGAGCGCGAATGTCTGTGTGGCAGCGAATGCAGCTCCAAGGGACAGTGAAAACCAGCTAGAGCTTTCAGTGCTGGCAGCTTTCCTGTGGGCGCAATCTCTGGACGTTTCCAATTTGGCAGCCGGGTTCTGCCAGAGAGAGAGACAGAATGTTGCCCCATTACGAAGCAATGCTTTAGCAGAGCGCGAATGTCTGTGTGGCAGCGAATGCAGTTCCAAGGGACAGTGAAAACCAGCTAGAGCTTTCAGTGCTGGCAGCTTTCCTGTGGGCGCAATCTCTGGACGTTTCCAATTTGGCAGCCGGGCTCTGCCAGAGAGAGAGACAGAGTTTTGCCCCATTAGGAAGCAATGCTTTAGCAGAGCGCGAATGTCTGTGTGGCAGCGAATGCAGTTCCAAGGGACAGTGAAAACCAGCTAGAGCTTTCAGTGCTGGCAGCTTTCCTGTGGGCGCAATCTCTGGACGTTTCCAATTTGGCAGCCGGGCTCTGCCAGAGAGAGATACAGAGTGTTGCCCCATTACGAAGCAATGCTTTAGCAGAGCGCGAATGTCTGTGTGGCAGCGAATGCAGTTCCAAGGGACAGTGAAAACCAGCTAGAGCTTTCAGTGCTGGCAGCTTTCCTGTGGGCGCAATCTCTGGACGTTTCCAATTTGGCAGCCGGGCTCTGCCAGAGAGAGATACAGAGTGTTGCCCCATTACGAAGCAATGCTTTAGCAGAGCGCGAATGTCTGTGTGGCAGCGAATGCAGCTCCAAGGGACAGTGAAAACCAGCTAGAGCTTTCAGTGCTGGCAGCTTTCCTGTGGGCGCAATCTCTGGACGTTTCCAATTTGGCAGCCGGGCTCTGCCAGAGAGAGATACAGAATGTTGCCCAATTACCAAGTTAAGCTTTAGCAGAGCGCGAATGTCTGTGTGGCAGCGAATGCAGTTCCAAGGGACAGTGAAAACCAGCTAGAGCTTTCAGTGCTGGCAGCTTTCCTGTGGGCGCAATCTCTGGACGTTTCCAATTTGGCAGCCGGGCTCTGCCAGAGAGAGAGACAGAGTGTTGCCCCTTTAGGAAGCAATGCTTTAGCAGAGCGCGAATGTCTGTGTGGCAGCGAATGCAGTTCCAAGGGACAGTGAAAACCAGCTAGAGCTTTCAGTGCTGGCAGCTTTCCTGTGGGCGCAATCTCTGGACGTTTCCAATTTGGCAGCCGGGCTCTGCCAGAGAGAGATACAGAGTGTTGCCCCATTAGGAAGCAATGCTTTAGCAGAGCGCGAATGTCTGTGTGGCAGCGAATGCAGTTCCAAGGGACAGTGAAAACCAGCTAGAGCTTTCAGTGCTGGCAGCTTTCCTGTGGGCGCAATCTCTGGACGTTTCCAATTTGGCAGCCGGGCTCTGCCAGAGAGAGATACAGAGTGTTGCCCCATTAGGAAGCAATGCTTTAGCAGAGCGCGAATGTCTGTGTGGCAGCGAATGCAGTTCCAAGGGACAGTGAAAACCAGCTAGAGCTTTCAGTGCTGGCAGCTTTCCTGTGGGCGCAATGTCTGGACGTTTCCAATTTGGCAGCCGGGCTCTGCCAGGGAGAGATACAGAGTGTTGCCCCATTACGAAGCAATGCTTTAGCAGAGCGCGAATGTCTGTGTGGCAGCGAATGCAGTTCCAAGGGACAGTGAAAACCAGCTAGAGCTTTCAGTGCTGGCAGCTTTCCTGTGGGCGCAATGTCTGGACGTTTACAATTTGGCAGCCGGGCTCTGCCAGAGAGAGATACAGAGTGTTGCCCCATTAGGAAGCAATGCTTTAGCAGAGCGCGAATGTCTGTGTGGCAGCGAATGCAGTTCCAAGGGACAGTGAAAACCAGCTAGAGCTTTCAGTGCTGGCAGCTTTCCTGTGGGCGCAATCTCTGGACGTTTCCAATTTGGCAGCCGGGCTCTGCCAGAGAGAGATACAGAGTGTTGCCCCATTAGGAAGCAATGCTTTAGCAGAGCGCGAATGTCTGTGTGGCAGCGAATGCAGCTCCAAGGGACAGTGAAAACCAGCTACAGTTTTCAGTGCTGGCAGCTTTCCTGTGGGCGCAATCTCTGGACGTTTCCAATTTGGCAGCCGGGCTCTGCCAGAGAGAGATACAGAGTGTTGCCCCATTACGAAGCAATGCTTTAGCAGAGCGCGAATGTCTGTGTGGCAGCGAATGCAGTTCCAAGGGACAGTGAAAACCAGCTAGAGCTTTCAGTGCTGGCAGCTTTCCTGTGGGCGCAATCTCTGGACGTTTCCAATTTGGCAGCCGGGCTCTGCCAGAGAGAGATACAGAGTGTTGCCCCATTACGAAGCAATGCTTTAGCAGAGCGCGAATGTCTGTGTGGCAGCGAATGCAGCTCCAAGGGACAGTGAAAACCAGCTAGAGCTTTCAGTGCTGGCAGCTTTCCTGTGGGCGCAATCTCTGGACGTTTCCAATTTGGCAGCCGGGTTCTGCCAGAGAGAGATACAGAATGTTGCCCCATTACGAAGCAATGCTTTAGCAGAGCGCGAATGTCTGTGTGGCAGCGAATGCAGTTCCAAGGGACAGTGAAAACCAGCTAGAGCTTTCAGTGCTGGCAGCTTTCCTGTGGGCACAATCTCTGGACGTTTCCAATTTGGCAGCCGGGCTCTGCCAGAGAGAGAGACAGAGTTTTGCCCCATTAGGAAGCAATGCTTTAGCAGAGCGCGAATGTCTGTGTGGCAGCGAATGCAGTTCCAAGGGACAGTGAAAACCAGCTAGAGCTTTCAGTGCTGGCAGCTTTCCTGTGGGCGCAATCTCTGGACGTTTCCAATTTGGCAGCCGGGCTCTGCCAGAGAGAGAGACAGAGTTTTGCCCCTTTAGGAAGCAATGCTTTAGCAGAGCGCGAATGTCTGTGTGGCAGCGAATGCAGTTCCAAGGGACAGTGAAAACCAGCTAGAACTTTCAGTGCTGGCAGCTTTCCTGTGGGCGCAATCTCTGGACGTTTCCAATTTGGCAGCCGGGCTCTGCCAGAGAGAGATACAGAGTGTTGCCCCATTACGAAGCAATGCTTTAGCAGAGCGCGAATGTCTGTGTGGCAGCGAATGCAGCTCCAAGGGACAATGAAAACCAGCTAGAGCTTTCAGTGCTGGCAGCTTTCCTGTGGGCGCAATCTCTGGACGTTTCCAATTTGGCAGCCGGGCTCTGCCAGAGAGAGATACAGAATGTTGCCCAATTACCAAGTTAAGCTTTAGCAGAGCGCGAATGTCTGTGTGGCAGCGAATGCAGTTCCAAGGGACAGTGAAAACCAGCTAGAGCTTTCAGTGCTGGCAGCTTTCCTGTGGGCGCAATCTCTGGACGTTTCCAATTTGGCAGCCGGGCTCTGCCACAGAGAGATACAGAGTGTTGCCCCATTACGAAATAATGCTTTAGCAGAGCGCGAATGTCTGTGTGGCAGCGAATGCAGTTCCAAGGGACAGTGAAAACCAGCTACAGTTTTCAGTGCTGGCAGCTTTCCTGTGGGCGCAATCTCTGGACGTTTCCAATTTGGCAGCCGGGCTCTGCCAGAGAGAGAGACAGAGTGTTGCCCCTTTAGGAAGCAATGCTTTAGCAGAGCGCGAATGTCTGTGTGGCAGCGAATGCAGTTCCAAGGGACAGTGAAAACCAGCTAGAGCTTTCAGTGCTGGCAGCTTTCCTGTGGGCGCAATCTCTGGACGTTTCCAATTTGGCAGCCGGGCTCTGCCAGAGAGAGATACAGAGTGTTGCCCCATTACGAAGCAATGCTTTAGCAGAGCGCGAATGTCTGTGTGGCAGCGAATGCAGTTCCAAGGGACAGTGAAAACCAGCTAGAGCTTTCAGTGCTGGCAGCTTTCCTGTGGGCGCAATCTCTGGACGTTTCCAATTTGGCAGCCGGGCTCTGCCAGGGAGAGATACAGAGTGTTGCCCCATTACGAAGCAATGCTTTAGCAGAGCGCGAATGTCTGTGTGGCAGCGAATGCAGTTCCAAGGGACAGTGAAAACCAGCTACAGCTTTCAGTGCTGGCAGCTTTCCTGTGGGCGCAATCTCTGGACGTTTCCAATTTGGCAGCCGGGCTCTGCCAGAGAGAGATACAGAGTGTTGCCCCATTACGAAGCAATGCTTTAGCAGAGCGCGAATGTCTGTGTGGCAGCGAATGCAGCTCCAAGGGACAGTGAAAACCAGCTAGAGCTTTCATTGCTGGCAGCTTTCCTGTGGGCGCAATCTCTGGACGTTTCCAATTTGGCAGCCGGGCTCTGGCAGAGAGAGATACAGAATGTTGCCCCATTACGAAGCAATGCTTTAGCAGAGCGCGAATGTCTGTGTGGCAGCGAATGCAGTTCCAAGGGACAGTGAAAACCAGCTAGAGCTTTCAGTGCTGGCAGCTTTCCTGTGGGCGCAATCTCTGGACGTTTCCAATTTGGCAGCCGGGCTCTGCCAGAGAGAGATACAGAGTGTTGCCCCATTACGAAGCAATGCTTTAGCAGAGCGCGAATGTCTGTGTGGCAGCGAATGCAGTTCCAAGGGACAGTGAAAACCAGCTACAGTTTTCAGTGCTGGCAGCTTTCCTGTGGGCGCAATGTCTGGACGTTTCCAATTTGGCAGCCGGGCTCTGCCAGAGAGAGATACAGAGTGTTGCCCCATTAGGAAGCAATGCTTTAGCAGAGCGCGAATGTCTGTGTGGCAGCGAATGCAGTTCCAAGGGACAGTGAAAACCAGCTAGAGCTTTCAGTGCTGGCAGCTTTCCTGTGGGCGCAATCTCTGGACGTTTCCAATTTGGCAGCCGGGCTCTGCCAGGGAGAGATACAGAGTGTTGCCCCATTACGAAGCAATGCTTTAGCAGAGCGCGAATGTCTGTGTGGCAGCGAATGCAGTTCCAAGGGACAGTGAAAACCAGCTAGAGCTTTCAGTGCTGGCAGCTTTCCTGTGGGCGCAATCTCTGGACGTTTCCAATTTGGCAGCCGGGCTCTGCCAGAGAGAGATACAGAGTGTTGCCCCATTACGAAGCAATGCTTTAGCAGAGCGCGAATGTCTGTGTGGCAGCGAATGCAGCTCCAAGGGACAGTGAAAACCAGCTAGAGCTTTCATTGCTGGCAGCTTTCCTGTGGGCGCAATCTCTGGACGTTTCCAATTTGGCAGCCGGGCTCTGGCAGAGAGAGATACAGAATGTTGCCCCATTACGAAGCAATGCTTTAGCAGAGCGCGAATGTCTGTGTGGCAGCGAATGCAGTTCCAAGGGACAGTGAAAACCAGCTAGAGCTTTCAGTGCTGGCAGCTTTCCTGTGGGCGCAATCTCTGGACGTTTCCAATTTGGCAGCCGGGCTCTGCCAGAGAGAGATACAGAGTGTTGCCCCATTACGAAGCAATGCTTTAGCAGAGCGCGAATGTCTGTGTGGCAGCGAATGCAGTTCCAAGGGACAGTGAAAACCAGCTACAGTTTTCAGTGCTGGCAGCTTTCCTGTGGGCGCAATGTCTGGACGTTTCCAATTTGGCAGCCGGGCTCTGCCAGAGAGAGATACAGAGTGTTGCCCCATTACGAAGCAATGCTTTAGCAGAGCGCGAATGTCTGTGTGGCAGCGAATGCAGTTCCAAGGGACAGTGAAAACCAGCTAGAGCTTTCAGTGCTGGCAGCTTTCCTGTGGGCGCAATCTCTGGACGTTTCCAATTTGGCAGCCGGGCTCTGCCAGAGAGAGATACAGAGTGTTGCCCCATTACGAAGCAATGCTTTAGCAGAGCGCGAATGTCTGTGTGGCAGCGAATGCAGCTCCAAGGGACAGTGAAAACCAGCTAGAGCTTTCAGTGCTGGCAGCTTTCCTGTGGGCGCAATGTCTGGACGTTTACAATTTGGCAGCCGGGCTCTGCCAGAGAGAGATACAGAGTGTTGCCCCATTACGAAGCAATGCTTTAGCAGAGCGCGAATGTCTGTGTGGCAGCGAATGCAGTTCCAAGGGACAGTGAAAACCAGCTACAGTTTTCAGTGCTGGCAGCTTTCCTGTGGGCGCAATGTCTGGACGTTTCCAATTTGGCAGCCGGGCTCTGCCAGAGAGAGATACAGAGTGTTGCCCCATTAGGAAGCAATGCTTTAGCAGAGCGCGAATGTCTGTGTGGCAGCGAATGCAGTTCCAAGGGACAGTGAAAACCAGCTAGAGCTTTCAGTGCTGGCAGCTTTCCTGTGGGCGCAATCTCTGGACGTTTCCAATTTGGCAGCCGGGCTCTGCCAGAGAGAGATACAGAGTGTTGCCCCATTACGAAGCAATGCTTTAGCAGAGCGCGAATGTCTGTGTGGCAGCGAATGCAGCTCCAAGGGACAATGAAAACCAGCTAGAGCTTTCAGTGCTGGCAGCTTTCCTGTGGGCGCAATGTCTGGACATTTCCAATTTGGCAGCCGGGCTCTGCCAGAGAGAGATACAGAATGTTGCCCAATTACCAAGTTAAGCTTTAGCAGAGCGCGAATGTCTGTGTGGCAGCGAATGCAGTTCCAAGGGACAGTGAAAACCAGCTAGAGCTTTCAGTGCTGGCAGCTTTCCTGTGGGCGCAATCTCTGGACGTTTCCAATTTGGCAGCCGGGCTCTGCCACAGAGAGATACAGAGTGTTGCCCCATTACGAAATAATGCTTTAGCAGAGCGCGAATGTCTGTGTGGCAGCGAATGCAGTTCCAAGGGACAGTGAAAACCAGCTAGAGCTTTCAGTGCTGGCAGCTTTCCTGTGGGCGCAATCTCTGGACGTTTCCAATTTGGCAGCCGGGCTCTGCCAGAGAGAGAGACAGAGTGTTGCCCCTTTAGGAAGCAATGCTTTAGCAGAGCGCGAATGTCTGTGTGGCAGCGAATGCAGTTCCAAGGGACAGTGAAAACCAGCTAGAGCTTTCAGTGCTGGCAGCTTTCCTGTGGGCGCAATCTCTGGACGTTTCCAATTTGGCAGCCGGGCTCTGCCAGAGAGAGATACAGAGTGTTGCCCCATTACGAAGCAATGCTTTAGCAGAGCGCGAATGTCTGTGTGGCAGCGAATGCAGTTCCAAGGGACAGTGAAAACCAGCTAGAGCTTTCAGTGCTGGCAGCTTTCCTGTGGGCGCAATGTCTGGACGTTTCCAATTTGGCAGCCGGGCTCTGCCAGAAAGAGATACAGAGTGTTGCCCCATTAGGAAGCAATGCTTTAGCAGAGCGCGAATGTCTGTGTGGCAGCGAATGCAGTTCCAAGGGACAGTGAAAACCAGCTACAGCTTTCAGTGCTGGCAGCTTTCCTGTGGGCGCAATCTCTGGACGTTTCCAATTTGGCAGCCGGGCTCTGCCAGAGAGAGATACAGAGTGTTGCCCCATTACGAAGCAATGCTTTAGCAGAGCGCGAATGTCTGTGTGGCAGCGAATGCAGTTCCAAGGGACAGTGAAAACCAGCTACAGTTTTCAGTGCTGGCAGCTTTCCTGTGGGCGCAATGTCTGGACGTTTCCAATTTGGCAGCCGGGCTCTGCCAGAGAGAGATACAGAGTGTTGCCCCATTAGGAAGCAATGCTTTAGCAGAGCGCGAATGTCTGTGTGGCAGCGAATGCAGTTCCAAGGGACAGTGAAAACCAGCTAGAGCTTTCAGTGCTGGCAGCTTTCCTGTGGGCGCAATCTCTGGACGTTTCCAATTTGGCAGCCGGGCTCTGCCAGGGAGAGATACAGAGTGTTGCCCCATTACGAAGCAATGCTTTAGCAGAGCGCGAATGTCTGTGTGGCAGCGAATGCAGTTCCAAGGGACAGTGAAAACCAGCTAGAGCTTTCAGTGCTGGCAGCTTTCCTGTGGGCGCAATCTCTGGACGTTTCCAATTTGGCAGCCGGGCTCTGCCAGAGAGAGATACAGAGTGTTGCCCCATTACGAAGCAATGCTTTAGCAGAGCGCGAATGTCTGTGTGGCAGCGAATGCAGCTCCAAGGGACAGTGAAAACCAGCTAGAGCTTTCATTGCTGGCAGCTTTCCTGTGGGCGCAATCTCTGGACGTTTCCAATTTGGCAGCCGGGCTCTGGCAGAGAGAGATACAGAATGTTGCCCCATTACGAAGCAATGCTTTAGCAGAGCGCGAATGTCTGTGTGGCAGCGAATGCAGTTCCAAGGGACAGTGAAAACCAGCTAGAGCTTTCAGTGCTGGCAGCTTTCCTGTGGGCGCAATCTCTGGACGTTTCCAATTTGGCAGCCGGGCTCTGCCAGAGAGAGATACAGAGTGTTGCCCCATTACGAAGCAATGCTTTAGCAGAGCGCGAATGTCTGTGTGGCAGCGAATGCAGTTCCAAGGGACAGTGAAAACCAGCTAGAGCTTTCAGTGCTGGCAGCTTTCCTGTGGGCGCAATCTCTGGACGTTTCCAATTTGGCAGCCGGGCTCTGCCAGAGAGAGATACAGAGTGTTGCCCCATTACGAAGCAATGCTTTAGCAGAGCGCGAATGTCTGTGTGGCAGCGAATGCAGCTCCAAGGGACAGTGAAAACCAGCTAGAGCTTTCATTGCTGGCAGCTTTCCTGTGGGCGCAATCTCTGGACGTTTCCAATTTGGCAGCCGGGCTCTGGCAGAGAGAGATACAGAATGTTGCCCCATTACGAAGCAATGCTTTAGCAGAGCGCGAATGTCTGTGTGGCAGCGAATGCAGTTCCAAGGGACAGTGAAAACCAGCTAGAGCTTTCAGTGCTGGCAGCTTTCCTGTGGGCGCAATCTCTGGACGTTTCCAATTTGGCAGCCGGGCTCTGCCAGAGAGAGATACAGAGTGTTGCCCCATTACGAAGCAATGCTTTAGCAGAGCGCGAATGTCTGTGTGGCAGCGAATGCAGTTCCAAGGGACAGTGAAAACCAGCTACAGTTTTCAGTGCTGGCAGCTTTCCTGTGGGCGCAATGTCTGGACGTTTCCAATTTGGCAGCCGGGCTCTGCCAGAGAGAGATACAGAGTGTTGCCCCATTACGAAGCAATGCTTTAGCAGAGCGCGAATGTCTGTGTGGCAGCGAATGCAGTTCCAAGGGACAGTGAAAACCAGCTAGAGCTTTCAGTGCTGGCAGCTTTCCTGTGGGCGCAATCTCTGGACGTTTCCAATTTGGCAGCCGGGCTCTGCCAGAGAGAGATACAGAGTGTTGCCCCATTACGAAGCAATGCTTTAGCAGAGCGCGAATGTCTGTGTGGCAGCGAATGCAGCTCCAAGGGACAGTGAAAACCAGCTAGAGCTTTCAGTGCTGGCAGCTTTCCTGTGGGCGCAATGTCTGGACGTTTACAATTTGGCAGCCGGGCTCTGCCAGAGAGAGATACAGAGTGTTGCCCCATTACGAAGCAATGCTTTAGCAGAGCGCGAATGTCTGTGTGGCAGCGAATGCAGTTCCAAGGGACAGTGAAAACCAGCTACAGTTTTCAGTGCTGGCAGCTTTCCTGTGGGCGCAATGTCTGGACGTTTCCAATTTGGCAGCCGGGCTCTGCCAGAGAGAGATACAGAGTGTTGCCCCATTAGGAAGCAATGCTTTAGCAGAGCGCGAATGTCTGTGTGGCAGCGAATGCAGTTCCAAGGGACAGTGAAAACCAGCTAGAGCTTTCAGTGCTGGCAGCTTTCCTGTGGGCGCAATCTCTGGACGTTTCCAATTTGGCAGCCGGGCTCTGCCAGAGAGAGATACAGAGTGTTGCCCCATTACGAAGCAATGCTTTAGCAGAGCGCGAATGTCTGTGTGGCAGCGAATGCAGCTCCAAGGGACAATGAAAACCAGCTAGAGCTTTCAGTGCTGGCAGCTTTCCTGTGGGCGCAATGTCTGGACATTTCCAATTTGGCAGCCGGGCTCTGCCAGAGAGAGATACAGAATGTTGCCCAATTACCAAGTTAAGCTTTAGCAGAGCGCGAATGTCTGTGTGGCAGCGAATGCAGTTCCAAGGGACAGTGAAAACCAGCTAGAGCTTTCAGTGCTGGCAGCTTTCCTGTGGGCGCAATCTCTGGACGTTTCCAATTTGGCAGCCGGGCTCTGCCACAGAGAGATACAGAGTGTTGCCCCATTACGAAATAATGCTTTAGCAGAGCGCGAATGTCTGTGTGGCAGCGAATGCAGTTCCAAGGGACAGTGAAAACCAGCTACAGTTTTCAGTGCTGGCAGCTTTCCTGTGGGCGCAATCTCTGGACGTTTCCAATTTGGCAGCCGGGCTCTGCCAGAGAGAGAGACAGAGTGTTGCCCCATTAGGAAGCAATGCTTTAGCAGAGCGCGAATGTCTGTGTGGCAGCGAATGCAGTTCCAAGGGACAGTGAAAACCAGCTAGAGCTTTCAGTGCTGGCAGCTTTCCTGTGGGCGCAATCTCTGGACGTTTCCAATTTGGCAGCCGGGCTCTGCCAGAGAGAGAGACAGAGTGTTGCCCCTTTAGGAAGCAATGCTTTAGCAGAGCGCGAATGTCTGTGTGGCAGCGAATGCAGTTCCAAGGGACAGTGAAAACCAGCTAGAGCTTTCAGTGCTGGCAGCTTTCCTGTGGGCGCAATCTCTGGACGTTTCCAATTTGGCAGCCGGGCTCTGCCAGAGAGAGATACAGAGTGTTGCCCCATTACGAAGCAATGCTTTAGCAGAGCGCGAATGTCTGTGTGGCAGCGAATGCAGTTCCAAGGGACAGTGAAAACCAGCTAGAGCTTTCAGTGCTGGCAGCTTTCCTGTGGGCGCAATGTCTGGACGTTTCCAATTTGGCAGCCGGGCTCTGCCAGAAAGAGATACAGAGTGTTGCCCCATTAGGAAGCAATGCTTTAGCAGAGCGCGAATGTCTGTGTGGCAGCGAATGCAGTTCCAAGGGACAGTGAAAACCAGCTACAGCTTTCAGTGCTGGCAGCTTTCCTGTGGGCGCAATCTCTGGACGTTTCCAATTTGGCAGCCGGGCTCTGCCAGAGAGAGATACAGAGTGTTGCCCCATTACGAAGCAATGCTTTAGCAGAGCGCGAATGTCTGTGTGGCAGCGAATGCAGCTCCAAGGGACAGTGAAAACCAGCTAGAGCTTTCATTGCTGGCAGCTTTCCTGTGGGCGCAATCTCTGGACGTTTCCAATTTGGCAGCCGGGCTCTGGCAGAGAGAGATACAGAATGTTGCCCCATTACGAAGCAATGCTTTAGCAGAGCGCGAATGTCTGTGTGGCAGCGAATGCAGTTCCAAGGGACAGTGAAAACCAGCTAGAGCTTTCAGTGCTGGCAGCTTTCCTGTGGGCGCAATCTCTGGACGTTTCCAATTTGGCAGCCGGGCTCTGCCAGAGAGAGATACAGAGTGTTGCCCCATTACGAAGCAATGCTTTAGCAGAGCGCGAATGTCTGTGTGGCAGCGAATGCAGTTCCAAGGGACAGTGAAAACCAGCTACAGTTTTCAGTGCTGGCAGCTTTCCTGTGGGCGCAATGTCTGGACGTTTCCAATTTGGCAGCCGGGCTCTGCCAGAGAGAGATACAGAGTGTTGCCCCATTAGGAAGCAATGCTTTAGCAGAGCGCGAATGTCTGTGTGGCAGCGAATGCAGTTCCAAGGGACAGTGAAAACCAGCTAGAGCTTTCAGTGCTGGCAGCTTTCCTGTGGGCGCAATCTCTGGACGTTTCCAATTTGGCAGCCGGGCTCTGCCAGGGAGAGATACAGAGTGTTGCCCCATTACGAAGCAATGCTTTAGCAGAGCGCGAATGTCTGTGTGGCAGCGAATGCAGTTCCAAGGGACAGTGAAAACCAGCTAGAGCTTTCAGTGCTGGCAGCTTTCCTGTGGGCGCAATCTCTGGACGTTTCCAATTTGGCAGCCGGGCTCTGCCAGAGAGAGATACAGAGTGTTGCCCCATTACGAAGCAATGCTTTAGCAGAGCGCGAATGTCTGTGTGGCAGCGAATGCAGCTCCAAGGGACAGTGAAAACCAGCTAGAGCTTTCATTGCTGGCAGCTTTCCTGTGGGCGCAATCTCTGGACGTTTCCAATTTGGCAGCCGGGCTCTGGCAGAGAGAGATACAGAATGTTGCCCCATTACGAAGCAATGCTTTAGCAGAGCGCGAATGTCTGTGTGGCAGCGAATGCAGTTCCAAGGGACAGTGAAAACCAGCTAGAGCTTTCAGTGCTGGCAGCTTTCCTGTGGGCGCAATCTCTGGACGTTTCCAATTTGGCAGCCGGGCTCTGCCAGGGAGAGATACAGAGTGTTGCCCCATTACGAAGCAATGCTTTAGCAGAGCGCGAATGTCTGTGTGGCAGCGAATGCAGTTCCAAGGGACAGTGAAAACCAGCTACAGTTTTCAGTGCTGGCAGCTTTCCTGTGGGCGCAATGTCTGGACGTTTCCAATTTGGCAGCCGGGCTCTGCCAGAGAGAGATACAGAGTGTTGCCCCATTACGAAGCAATGCTTCAGCAGAGCGCGAATGTCTGTGTGGCAGCGAATGCAGTTCCAAGGGACAGTGAAAACCAGCTAGAGCTTTCAGTGCTGGCAGCTTTCCTGTGGGCGCAATCTCTGGACGTTTCCAATTTGGCAGCCGGGCTCTGCCAGAGAGAGATACAGAGTGTTGCCCCATTACGAAGCAATGCTTTAGCAGAGCGCGAATGTCTGTGTGGCAGCGAATGCAGCTCCAAGGGACAGTGAAAACCAGCTAGAGCTTTCAGTGCTGGCAGCTTTCCTGTGGGCGCAATGTCTGGACGTTTACAATTTGGCAGCCGGGCTCTGCCAGAGAGAGATACAGAGTGTTGCCCCATTACGAAGCAATGCTTTAGCAGAGCGCGAATGTCTGTGTGGCAGCGAATGCAGTTCCAAGGGACAGTGAAAACCAGCTACAGTTTTCAGTGCTGGCAGCTTTCCTGTGGGCGCAATGTCTGGACGTTTCCAATTTGGCAGCCGGGCTCTGCCAGAGAGAGATACAGAGTGTTGCCCCATTAGGAAGCAATGCTTTAGCAGAGCGCGAATGTCTGTGTGGCAGCGAATGCAGTTCCAAGGGACAGTGAAAACCAGCTAGAGCTTTCAGTGCTGGCAGCTTTCCTGTGGGCGCAATCTCTGGACGTTTCCAATTTGGCAGCCGGGCTCTGCCAGAGAGAGATACAGAGTGTTGCCCCATTACGAAGCAATGCTTTAGCAGAGCGCGAATGTCTGTGTGGCAGCGAATGCAGCTCCAAGGGACAATGAAAACCAGCTAGAGCTTTCAGTGCTGGCAGCTTTCCTGTGGGCGCAATGTCTGGACATTTCCAATTTGGCAGCCGGGCTCTGCCAGAGAGAGATACAGAATGTTGCCCCATTACGAAGCAATGCTTTAGCAGAGCGCGAATGTCTGTGTGGCAGCGAATGCAGTTCCAAGGGACAGTGAAAACCAGCTAGAGCTTTCAGTGCTGGCAGCTTTCCTGTGGGCGCAATCTCTGGACGTTTCCAATTTGGCAGCCGGGCTCTGCCAGAGAGAGAGACAGAGTGTTGCCCCATTACGAAGCAATGCTTTAGCAGAGCGCGAATGTCTGTGTGGCAGCGAATGCAGCTCCAAGGGACAGTGAAAACCAGCTAGAGCTTTCAGTGCTGGCAGCTTTCCTGTGGGCGCAATCTCTGGACGTTTCCAATTTGGCAGCCGGGCTCTGCCAGAGAGAGATACAGAATGTTGCCCCATTAGGAAGCAATGCTTTAGCAGAGCGCGAATGTCTGTGTGGCAGCGAATGCAGTTCCAAGGGACAGTGAAAACCAGCTAGAGCTTTCAGTGCTGGCAGCTTTCCTGTGGGCGCAATCTCTGGACGTTTCCAATTTGGCAGCCGGGCTCTGCCAGAGAGAGATACAGAGTGTTGCCCCATTACGAAGCAATGCTTTAGCAGAGCGCGAATGTCTGTGTGGCAGCGAATGCAGTTCCAAGGGACAGTGAAAACCAGCTAGAGCTTTCAGTGCTGGCAGCTTTCCTGTGGGCGCAATGTCTGGACGTTTCCAATTTGGCAGCCGGGCTCTGCCAGAGAGAGATACAGAGTGTTGCCCCATTACGAAGCAATGCTTTAGCAGAGCGCGAATGTCTGTGTGGCAGCGAATGCAGCTCCAAGGGACAGTGAAAACCAGCTAGAGCTTTCAGTGCTGGCAGCTTTCCTGTGGGCGCAATCTCTGGACGTTTCCAATTTGGCAGCCGGGCTCTGCCACAGAGAGATACAGAGTGTCGCCCCATTACGAAGCAATGCTTTAGCAGAGCGCGAATGTCTGTGTGGCAGCGAATGCAGTTCCAAGGGACAGTGAAAACCAGCTACAGTTTTCAGTGCTGGCAGCTTTCCTGTGGGCGCAATGTCTGGACGTTTCCAATTTGGCAGCCGGGCTCTGCCAGAGAGAGAGACAGAGTGTTGCCCCATTAGGAAGCAATGCTTTAGCAGAGCGCGAATGTCTGTGTGGCAGCGAATGCAGCTCCAAGGGACAGTGAAAACCAGCTAGAGCTTTCAGTGCTGGCAGCTTTCCTGTGGGCGCAATCTCTGGACGTTTCCAATTTGGCAGCCGGGCTCTGCCAGAGAGAGATACAGAGTGTTGCCCCATTACGAAGCAATGCTTTAGCAGAGCGCGAATGTCTGTGTGGCAGCGAATGCAGCTCCAAGGGACAGTGAAAACCAGCTAGAGCTTTCAGTGCTGGCAGCTTTCCTGTGGGCGCAATCTCTGGACGTTTCCAATTTGGCAGCCGGGCTCTGCCAGAGAGAGATACAGAATGTTGCCCCATTACGAAGCAATGCTTTAGCAGAGCGCGAATGTCTGTGTGGCAGCGAATGCAGTTCCAAGGGACAGTGAAAACCAGCTAGAGCTTTCAGTGCTGGCAGCTTTCCTGTGGGCGCAATGTCTGGACGTTTCCAATTTGGCAGCCGGGCTCTGCCAGAGAGAGATACAGAGTGTTGCCCCATTACGAAGCAATGCTTTAGCAGAGCGCGAATGTCTGTGTGGCAGCGAATGCAGCTCCAAGGGACAGTGAAAACCAGCTAGAGCTTTCAGTGCTGGCAGCTTTCCTGTGGGCGCAATCTCTGGACGTTTCCAATTTGGCAGCCGGGCTCTGCCAGAGAGAGATACAGAATGTTGCCCCATTACGAAGCAATGCTTTAGCAGAGCGCGAATGTCTGTGTGGCAGCGAATGCAGTTCCAAGGGACAGTGAAAACCAGCTAGAGCTTTCAGTGCTGGCAGCTTTCCTGTGGGCGCAATCTCTGGACGTTTCCAATTTGGCAGCCGGGCTCTGCCAGAGAGAGATACAGAGTGTTGCCCCATTACGAAGCAATGCTTTAGCAGAGCGCGAATGTCTGTGTGGCAGCGAATGCAGTTCCAAGGGACAGTGAAAACCAGCTAGAGCTTTCAGTGCTGGCAGCTTTCCTGTGGGCGCAATCTCTGGACGTTTCCAATTTGGCAGCCGGGCTCTGCCAGAGAGAGATACAGAGTGTTGCCCCATTACGAAGCAATGCTTTAGCAGAGCGCGAATGTCTGTGTGGCAGCGAATGCAGCTCCAAGGGACAGTGAAAACCAGCTAGAGCTTTCAGTGCTGGCAGCTTTCCTGTGGGCGCAATGTCTGGACGTTTCCAATTTGGCAGCCGGGCTCTGCCAGGGAGAGATACAGAGTGTTGCCCCATTACGAAGCAATGCTTTAGCAGAGCGCGAATGTCTGTGTGGCAGCGAATGCAGTTCCAAGGGACAGTGAAAACCAGCTAGAGCTTTCAGTGCTGGCAGCTTTCCTGTGGGCGCAATCTCTGGACGTTTCCAATTTGGCAGCCGGGCTCTGCCAGAGAGAGATACAGAGTGTTGCCCCATTAGGAAGCAATGCTTTAGCAGAGCGCGAATGTCTGTGTGGCAGCGAATGCAGTTCCAAGGGACAGCGAAAACCAGCTAGAGCTTTCAGTGCTGGCAGCTTTCCTGTGGGCGCAATCTCTGGACGTTTCCAATTTGGCAGCCGGGCTCTGCCACAGAGAGATATAGAGTGTTGCCCCATTACGAAGCAATGCTTTAGCAGAGCGCGAATGTCTGTGTGGCAGCGAATGCAGTTCCAAGGGACAGTGAAAACCAGCTAGAGCTTTCAGTGCTGGCAGCTTTCCTGTGGGCGCAATCTCTGGACGTTTCCAATTTGGCAGCCGGGCTCTGCCAGAGAGAGATACAGAGTGTTGCCCCATTACGAAGCAATGATTTAGCAGAGCGCGAATGTCTGTGTGGCAGCGAATGCAGCTCCAAGGGACAGTGAAAACCAGCTAGAGCTTTCAGTGCTGGCAGCTTTCCTGTGGGCGCAATCTCTGGACGTTTCCAATTTGGCAGCCGGGCTCTGCCAGAGAGAGATACAGAGTGTTGCCCTATTACGAAGCAATGCTTTAGCAGAGCGCAAATATCTGTGTGGCAGCGAATGCAGTTCCAAGGGACAGTGAAAACCAGCTAGAGCTTTCAGTGCTGGCAGCTTTCCTGTGGGCGCAATCTCTGGACGTTTCCAATTTGGCAGCCGGGCTCTGCCAGAGAGAGATACAGAGTGTTGCCCCATTAGGAAGCAATGCTTTAGCAGAGCGCGAATGTCTGTGTGGCAGCGAATGCAGTTCCAAGGGACAGTGAAAACCAGCTAGAGCTTTCAGTGCTGGCAGCTTTCCTGTGGGCGCAATCTCTGGACGTTTCCAATTTGGCAGCCGGGCTCTGCCAGAGAGAGATACAGAATGTTGCCCAATTCCCAAGTTAAGCTTTAGCAGAGCGCGAATGTCTGTGTGGCAGCGAATGCAGTTCCAAGGGACAGTGAAAACCAGCTAGAGCTTTCAGTGCTGGCAGCTTTCCTGTGGGCGCAATGTCTAGACGTTTCCAATTTGGCAGCCGGGCTCTGCCAGGGAGAGATACAGAGTGTTGCCCCATTACGAAGCAATGCTTTAGCAGAGCGCGAATGTCTGTGTGGCAGCGAATGCAGCTCCAAGGGACAGTGAAAACCAGCTAGAGCTTTCAGTGCTGGCAGCTTTCCTGTGGGCGCAATCTCTGGACGTTTCCAATTTGGCAGCCGGGCTCTGCCACAGAGAGATACAGAGTGTTGCCCCATTACGAAGCAATGCTTTAGCAGAGCGCGAATGTCTGTGTGGCAGCGAATGCAGTTCCAAGGGACAGTGAAAACCAGCTAGAGCTTTCAGTGCTGGCAGCTTTCCTGTGGGCGCAATCTCTGGACGTTTCCAATTTGGCAGCCGGGCTCTGCCAGAGAGAGAGACAGAGTGTTGCCCCATTAGGAAGCAATGCTTTAGCAGAGCGTGAATGTCTGTGTGGCAGCGAATGCAGTTCCAAGGGACAGTGAAAACCAGCTAGAGCTTTCAGTGCTGGCAGCTTTCCTGTGGGCGCAATCTCTGGACGTTTCCAGTTTGGCAGCCGGGCTCTGCCAGGGAGAGATACAGAGTGTTGCCCCATTACGAAGCAATGCTTTAGCAGAGCGCGAATGTCTGTGTGGCAGCGAATGCAGCTCCAAGGGACAGTGAAAACCAGCTAGAGCTTTCAGTGCTGGCAGCTTTCCTGTGGGCGCAATCTCTGGACGTTTCCAATTTGGCAGCCGGGCTCTGCCAGAGAGAGATACAGAGTGTTGCCCCATTACGAAGCAATGCTTTAGCAGAGCGCGAATGTCTGTGTGGCAGCGAATGCAGCTCCAAGGGACAGTGAAAATCAGCTAGAGCTTTCAGTGCTGGCAGCTTTCCTGTGGGCGCAATCTCTGGACGTTTCCAATTTGGCAGCCGGGCTCTGCCAGAGAGAGATACAGAGTGTTGCCCTATTACGAAGCAATGCTTTAGCAGAGCGCAAATATCTGTGTGGCAGCGAATGCAGTTCCAAGGGACAGTGAAAACCAGCTAGAGCTTTCAGTGCTGGCAGCTTTCCTGTGGGCGCAATCTCTGGACGTTTCCAATTTGGCAGCCGGGCTCTGCCAGAGAGAGAAACAGAGTGTTGCCCCATTACGAAGCAATGCTTTAGCAGAGCGCGAATGTCTGTGTGGCAGCGAATGCAGTTCCAAGGGACAGTGAAAACCAGCTAGAGCTTTCAGTGCTGGCAGCTTTCCTGTGGGCACAATCTCTGGACGTTTCCAATTTGGCAGCCGGGCTCTGCCAGAGAGAGATACAGAATGTTGCCCAATTACCAAGTTAAGTTTTAGCAGAGCGCGAATGTCTGTGTGGCAGCGAATGCAGTTCCAAGGGACAGTGAAAACCAGCTAGAGCTTTCAGTGCTGGCAGCTTTCCTGTGGGCGCAATGTCTAGACGTTTCCAATTTGGCAGCCGGGCTCTGCCAGGGAGAGATACAGAGTGTTGCCCCATTACGAAGCAATGCTTTAGCAGAGCGCGAATGTCTGTGTGGCAGCGAATGCAGTTCCAAGGGACAGTGAAAACCAGCTAGAGCTTTCAGTGCTGGCAGCTTTCCTGTGGGCGCAATCTCTGGACGTTTCCAATTTGGCAGCCGGGCTCTGCCAGGGAGAGATACAGAGTGTTGCCCCATTACGAAGCAATGCTTTAGCAGAGCGCGAATGTCTGTGTGGCAGCGAATGCAGTTCCAAGGGACAGTGAAAACCAGCTAGAGCTTTCAGTGCTGGCAGCTTTCCTGTGGGCGCAATGTCTGGACGTTTCCAATTTGGCAGCCGGGCTCTGCCAGAGAGAGATACAGAATGTTGCCCAATTACCAAGTTAAGCTTTAGCATAGCGCGAATGTCTGTGTGGCAGCGAATGCAGTTCCAAGGGACAGTGAAAACCAGCTAGAGCTTTCAGTGCTGGCAGCTTTCCTGTGGGCGCAATCTCTGGACGTTTCCAATTTGGCAGCCGGGCTCTGCCAGAGAGAGATACAGAGTGTTGCCCCATTAGGAAGCAATGCTTTAGCAGAGCGCGAATGTCTGTGTGGCAGCGAATGCAGTTCCAAGGGACAGTGAAAACCAGCTAGAGCTTTCAGTGCTGGCAGCTTTCCTGTGGGCGCAATCTCTGGACGTTTCCAATTTGGCAGCCGGGCTCTGCCAGAGAGAGATACAGAGTGTTGCCCCATTAGGAAGCAATGCTTTAGCAGAGCGCGAATGTCTGTGTGGCAGCGAATGCAGTTCCAAGGGACAGTGAAAACCAGCTAGAGCTTTCAGTGCTGGCAGCTTTCCTGTGGGCGCAATGTCTGGACGTTTCCAATTTGGCAGCCGGGCTCTGCCAGAGAGAGATACAGAGTGTTGCCCCATTAGGAAGCAATGCTTTAGCAGAGCGCGAATGTCTGTGTGGCAGCGAATGCAGTTCCAAGGGACAGTGAAAACCAGCTAGAGCTTTCAGTGCTGGCAGCTTTCCTGTGGGCGCAATCTCTGGACGTTTCCAATTTGGCAGCCGGGCTCTGCCAGAGAGAGATACAGAGTGTTGCCCCATTAGGAAGCAATGCTTTAGCAGAGCGCGAATGTCTGTGTGGCAGCGAATGCAGCTCCAAGGGACAATGAAAACCAGCTAGAGCTTTCAGTGCTGGCAGCTTTCCTGTGGGCGCAATCTCTGGACGTTTCCAATTTGGCAGCCGGGCTCTGCCAGAGAGAGATACAGAATGTTGCCCCATTACGAAGCAATGCTTTAGCAGAGCGCGAATGTCTGTGTGGCAGCGAATGCAGTTCCAAGGGACAGTGAAAACCAGCTAGAGCTTTCAGTGCTGGCAGCTTTCCTGTGGGCGCAATCTCTGGACGTTTCCAATTTGGCAGCCGGGCTCTGCCAGAGAGAGATACAGAGTGTTGCCCCATTAGGAAGCAATGCTTTAGCAGAGCGCGAATGTCTGTGTGGCAGCGAATGCAGTTCCAAGGGACAGTGAAAACCAGCTAGAGCTTTCAGTGCTGGCAGCTTTCCTGTGGGCGCAATGTCTGGACGTTTCCAATTTGGCAGCCGGGCTCTGCCAGGGAGAGATACAGAGTGTTGCCCCATTACGAAGCAATGCTTTAGCAGAGCGCGAATGTCTGTGTGGCAGCGAATGCAGTTCCAAGGGACAGTGAAAACCAGCTAGAGCTTTCAGTGCTGGCAGCTTTCCTGTGGGCGCAATGTCTGGACGTTTCCAATTTGGCAGCCGGGCTCTGCCAGGGAGAGATACAGAGTGTTGCCCCATTACGAAGCAATGCTTTAGCAGAGCGCGAATGTCTGTGTGGCAGCGAATGCAGCTCCAAGGGACAGTGAAAACCAGCTAGAGCTTTCAGTGCTGGCAGCTTTCCTGTGGGCGCAATGTCTGGACGTTTCCAATTTGGCAGCCGGGCTCTGCCAGAGAGAGATACAGAATGTTGCCCAATTACCAAGTTAAGCTTTAGCAGAGCGCGAATGTCTGTGTGGCAGCGAATGCAGTTCCAAGGGACAGTGAAAACCAGCTAGAGCTTTCAGTGCTGGCAGCTTTCCTGTGGGCGCAATCTCTGGACGTTTCCAATTTGGCAGCCGGGCTCTGCCAGAGAGAGATACAGAGTGTTGCCCCATTAGGAAGCAATGCTTTAGCAGAGCGCGAATGTCTGTGTGGCAGCGAATGCAGTTCCAAGGGACAGTGAAAACCAGCTAGAGCTTTCAGTGCTGGCAGCTTTCCTGTGGGCGCAATGTCTGGACGTTTCCAATTTGGCAGCCGGGCTCTGCCAGAGAGAGAGACAGAGTGTTGCCCCATTAGGAAGCAATGCTTTAGCAGAGCGCGAATGTCTGTGTGGCAGCGAATGCAGTTCCAAGGGACAGTGAAAACCAGCTAGAGCTTTCAGTGCTGGCAGCTTTCCTGTGGGCGCAATCTCTGGACGTTTCCAATTTGGCAGCCGGGCTCTGCCAGAGAGAGATACAGAGTGTTGCCCCATTAGGAAGCAATGCTTTAGCAGAGCGCGAATGTCTGTGTGGCAGCGAATGCAGTTCCAAGGGACAGTGAAAACCAGCTAGAGCTTTCAGTGCTGGCAGCTTTCCTGTGGGCGCAATGTCTGGACGTTTCCAATTTGGCAGCCGGGCTCTGCCAGGGAGAGATACAGAGTGTTGCCCCATTACGAAGCAATGCTTTAGCAGAGCGCGAATGTCTGTGTGGCAGCGAATGCAGCTCCAAGGGACAGTGAAAACCAGCTAGAGCTTTCAGTGCTGGCAGCTTTCCTGTGGGCGCAATGTCTGGACGTTTCCAATTTGGCAGCCGGGCTCTGCCAGAGAGAGATACAGAATGTTGCCCCATTACGAAGCAATGCTTTAGCAGAGCGCGAATGTCTGTGTGGCAGCGAATGCAGTTCCAAGGGACAGTGAAAACCAGCTAGAGCTTTCAGTGCTGGCAGCTTTCCTGTGGGCGCAATCTCTGGACGTTTCCAATTTGGCAGCCGGGCTCTGCCAGAGAGAGATACAGAGTGTTGCCCCATTAGGAAGCAATGCTTTAGCAGAGCGCGAATGTCTGTGTGGCAGCGAATGCAGTTCCAAGGGACAGTGAAAACCAGCTAGAGCTTTCAGTGCTGGCAGCTTTCCTGTGGGCGCAATGTCTGGACGTTTCCAATTTGGCAGCCGGGCTCTGCCAGGGAGAGATACAGAGTGTTGCCCCATTACGAAGCAATGCTTTAGCAGAGCGCGAATGTCTGTGTGGCAGCGAATGCAGTTCCAAGGGACAGTGAAAACCAGCTAGAGCTTTCAGTGCTGGCAGCTTTCCTGTGGGCGCAATCTCTGGACGTTTCCAATTTGGCAGCCGGGCTCTGCCAGGGAGAGATACAGAGTGTTGCCCCATTACGAAGCAATGCTTTAGCAGAGCGCGAATGTCTGTGTGGCAGCGAATGCAGTTCCAAGGGACAGTGAAAACCAGCTAGAGCTTTCAGTGCTGGCAGCTTTCCTGTGGGCGCAATGTCTGGACGTTTCCAATTTGGCAGCCGGGCTCTGCCAGAGAGAGATACAGAATGTTGCCCAATTACCAAGTTAAGCTTTAGCAGAGCGCGAATGTCTGTGTGGCAGCGAATGCAGTTCCAAGGGACAGTGAAAACCAGCTAGAGCTTTCAGTGCTGGCAGCTTTCCTGTGGGCGCAATCTCTGGACGTTTCCAATTTGGCAGCCGGGCTCTGCCAGAGAGAGAGACAGAGTGTTGCCCCATTACGAAGCAATGCTTTAGCAGAGCGCGAATGTCTGTGTGGCAGCGAATGCAGCTCCAAGGGACAGTGAAAACCAGCTAGAGCTTTCAGTGCTGGCAGCTTTCCTGTGGGCGCAATCTCTGGACGTTTCCAATTTGGCAGCCGGGCTCTGCCAGAGAGAGAGACAGAGTGTTGCCCCATTAGGAAGCAATGCTTTAGCAGAGCGCGAATGTCTGTGTGGCAGCGAATGCAGTTCCAAGGGACAGTGAAAACCAGCTAGAGCTTTCAGTGCTGGCAGCTTTCCTGTGGGCGCAATCTCTGGACGTTTCCAATTTGGCAGCCGGGCTCTGCCAGAGAGAGATACAGAGTGTTGCCCCATTAGGAAGCAATGCTTTAGCAGAGCGCGAATGTCTGTGTGGCAGCGAATGCAGTTCCAAGGGACAGTGAAAACCAGCTAGAGCTTTCAGTGCTGGCAGCTTTCCTGTGGGCGCAATGTCTGGACGTTTCCAATTTGGCAGCCGGGCTCTGCCAGGGAGAGATACAGAGTGTTGCCCCATTACGAAGCAATGCTTTAGCAGAGCGCGAATGTCTGTGTGGCAGCGAATGCAGCTCCAAGGGACAGTGAAAACCAGCTAGAGCTTTCAGTGCTGGCAGCTTTCCTGTGGGCGCAATCTCTGGACGTTTCCAATTTGGCAGCCGGGCTCTGCCAGAGAGAGATACAGAGTGTTGCCCCATTACGAAGCAATGATTTAGCAGAGCGCGAATGTCTGTGTGGCAGCGAATGCAGCTCCAAGGGACAGTGAAAATCAGCTAGAGCTTTCAGTGCTGGCAGCTTTCCTGTGGGCGCAATCTCTGGACGTTTCCAATTTGGCAGCCGGGCTCTGCCAGAGAGAGATACAGAGTGTTGCCCCATTAGGAAGCAATGCTTTAGCAGAGCGCGAATGTCTGTGTGGCAGCGAATGCAGTTCCAAGGGACAGTGAAAACCAGCTAGAGCTTTCAGTGCTGGCAGCTTTCCTGTGGGCGCAATCTCTGGACGTTTCCAATTTGGCAGCCGGGCTCTGCCAGAGAGAGATACAGAATGTTGCCCAATTACCAAGTTAAGCTTTAGCAGAGCGCGAATGTCTGTGTGGCAGCGAATGCAGTTCCAAGGGACAGTGAAAACCAGGTAGAGCTTTCAGTGCTGGCAGCTTTCCTGTGGGCGCAATGTCTGGACGTTTCCAATTTGGCAGCCGGGCTCTGCCAGGGAGAGATACAGAGTGTTGCCCCATTACGAAGCAATGCTTTAGCAGAGCGCGAATGTCTGTGTGGCAGCGAATGCAGTTCCAAGGGACAGTGAAAACCAGCTAGAGCTTTCAGTGCTGGCAGCTTTCCTGTGGGCGCAATCTCTGGACGTTTCCAATTTGGCAGCCGGGCTCTGCCAGGGAGAGATACAGAGTGTTGCCCCATTACGAAGCAATGCTTTAGCAGAGCGCGAATGTCTGTGTGGCAGCGAATGCAGTTCCAAGGGACAGTGAAAACCAGCTAGAGCTTTCAGTGCTGGCAGCTTTCCTGTGGGCGCAATGTCTGGACGTTTCCAATTTGGCAGCCGGGCTCTGCCAGAGAGAGATACAGAATGTTGCCCAATTACCAAGTTAAGCTTTAGCAGAGCGCGAATGTCTGTGTGGCAGCGAATGCAGTTCCAAGGGACAGTGAAAACCAGCTAGAGCTTTCAGTGCTGGCAGCTTTCCTGTGGGCGCAATCTCTGGACGTTTCCAATTTGGCAGCCGGGCTCTGCCAGAGAGAGATACAGAGTGTTGCCCCATTAGGAAGCAATGCTTTAGCAGAGCGCGAATGTCTGTGTGGCAGCGAATGCAGTTCCAAGGGACAGTGAAAACCAGCTAGAGCTTTCAGTGCTGGCAGCTTTCCTGTGGGCGCAATGTCTGGACGTTTCCAATTTGGCAGCCGGGCTCTGCCAGAGAGAGAGACAGAGTGTTGCCCCATTAGGAAGCAATGCTTTAGCAGAGCGCGAATGTCTGTGTGGCAGCGAATGCAGTTCCAAGGGACAGTGAAAACCAGCTAGAGCTTTCAGTGCTGGCAGCTTTCCTGTGGGCGCAATCTCTGGACGTTTCCAATTTGGCAGCCGGGCTCTGCCAGAGAGAGATACAGAGTGTTGCCCCATTAGGAAGCAATGCTTTAGCAGAGCGCGAATGTCTGTGTGGCAGCGAATGCAGCTCCAAGGGACAATGAAAACCAGCTAGAGCTTTCAGTGCTGGCAGCTTTCCTGTGGGCGCAATCTCTGGACGTTTCCAATTTGGCAGCCGGGCTCTGCCAGAGAGAGATACAGAATGTTGCCCCATTACGAAGCAATGCTTTAGCAGAGCGCGAATGTCTGTGTGGCAGCGAATGCAGTTCCAAGGGACAGTGAAAACCAGCTAGAGCTTTCAGTGCTGGCAGCTTTCCTGTGGGCGCAATCTCTGGACGTTTCCAATTTGGCAGCCGGGCTCTGCCAGAGAGAGATACAGAGTGTTGCCCCATTACGAAGCAATGCTTTAGCAGAGCACGAATGTCTGTGTGGCAGCGAATGCAGTTCCAAGGGACAGTGAAAACCAGCTAGAGCTTTCAGTGCTGGCAGCTTTCCTGTGGGCGCATTCTCTGGACGTTTCCAATTTGGCAGCCGGGCTCTGCCAGAGAGAGATACAGAGTGTTGCCCCATTAGGAAGCAATGCTTTAGCAGAGCGCGAATGTCTGTGTGGCAGCGAATGCAGTTCCAAGGGACAGTGAAAACCAGCTAGAGCTTTCAGTGCTGGCAGCTTTCCTGTGGGCGCAATCTCTGGACGTTTCCAATTTGGCAGCCGGGCTCTGCCAGAGAGAGATACAGAGTGTTGCCCCATTACGAAGCAATGCTTTAGCAGAGCGCGAATGTCTGTGTGGCAGCGAATGCAGTTCCAAGGGACAGTGAAAACCAGCTAGAGCTTTCAGTGCTGGCAGCTTTCCTGTGGGCGCAACCTCTGGACGTTTCCAATTTGGCAGCCGGGCTCTGCCAGAGAGAGATACAGAGTGTTGCCCCATTACGAAGCAATGCTTTAGCAGAGCGCGAATGTCTGTGTGGCAGCGAATGCAGTTCCAAGGGACAGTGAAAACCAGCTAGAGCTTTCAGTGCTGGCAGCTTTCCTGTGGGCGCAATCTCTGGACGTTTCCAATTTGGCAGCCGGGCTCTGCCAGAGAGAGATACAGAATGTTGCCCAATTACCAAGTTAAGATTTAGCAGAGCGCGAATGTCTGTGTGGCAGCGAATGCAGTTCCAAGGGACAGTGAAAACCAGCTAGAGCTTTCAGTGCTGGCAGCTTTCCTGTGGGCGCAATCTCTGGACGTTTCCAATTTGGCAGCCGGGCTCTGCCAGAGAGAGATACAGAGTGTTGCCCCATTACGAAGCAATGCTTTAGCAGAGCGCGAATGTCTGTGTGGCAGCGAATGCAGCTCCAAGGGACAGTGAAAACCAGCTAGAGCTTTCAGTGCTGGCAGCTTTCCTGTGGGCGCAATGTCTGGACATTTCCAATTTGGCAGCCGGGCTCTGCCAGAGAGAGATACAGAATGTTGCCCCATTACGAAGCAATGCTTTAGCAGAGCGCGAATGTCTGTGTGGCAGCGAATGCAGTTCCAAGGGACAGTGAAAACCAGCTAGAGCTTTCAGTGCTGGCAGCTTTCCTGTGGGCGCAATCTCTGGACGTTTCCAATTTGGCAGCCGGGCTCTGCCAGAGAGAGAGACAGAGTGTTGCCCCATTACGAAGCAATGCTTTAGCAGAGCGCAAATGTCTGTGTGGCAGCGAATGCAGCTCCAAGGGACAGTGAAAACCAGCTAGAGCTTTCAGTGCTGGCAGCTTTCCTGTGGGCGCAATCTCTGGACGTTTCCAATTTGGCAGCCGGGCTCTGCCAGAGAGAGATACAGAATGTTGCCCCATTAGGAAGCAATGCTTTAGCAGAGCGCGAATGTCTGTGTGGCAGCGAATGCAGTTCCAAGGGACAGTGAAAACCAGCTAGAGCTTTCAGTGCTGGCAGCTTTCCTGTGGGCGCAATCTCTGGACGTTTCCAATTTGGCAGCCGGGCTCTGCCAGAGAGAGATACAGAGTGTTGCCCCATTACGAAGCAATGCTTTAGCAGAGCGCGAATGTCTGTGTGGCAGCGAATGCAGTTCCAAGGGACAGTGAAAACCAGCTAGAGCTTTCAGTGCTGGCAGCTTTCCTGTGGGCGCAATGTCTGGACGTTTCCAATTTGGCAGCCGGGCTCTGCCAGGGAGAGATACAGAGTGTTGCCCCATTACGAAGCAATGCTTTAGCAGAGCGCGAATGTCTGTGTGGCAGCGAATGCAGCTCCAAGGGACAGTGAAAACCAGCTAGAGCTTTCAGTGCTGGCAGCTTTCCTGTGGGCGCAATCTCTGGACGTTTCCAATTTGGCAGCCGGGCTCTGCCACAGAGAGATACAGAGTGTCGCCCCATTACGAAGCAATGCTTTAGCAGAGCGCGAATGTCTGTGTGGCAGCGAATGCAGTTCCAAGGGACAGTGAAAACCAGCTACAGTTTTCAGTGCTGGCAGCTTTCCTGTGGGCGCAATGTCTGGACGTTTCCAATTTGGCAGCCGGGCTCTGCCAGAGAGAGAGACAGAGTGTTGCCCCATTAGGAAGCAATGCTTTAGCAGAGCGCGAATGTCTGTGTGGCAGCGAATGCAGCTCCAAGGGACAGTGAAAACCAGCTAGAGCTTTCAGTGCTGGCAGCTTTCCTGTGGGCGCAATCTCTGGACGTTTCCAATTTGGCAGCCGGGCTCTGCCAGAGAGAGATACAGAGTGTTGCCCCATTACGAAGCAATGCTTTAGCAGAGCGCGAATGTCTGTGTGGCAGCGAATGCAGCTCCAAGGGACAGTGAAAACCAGCTAGAGCTTTCAGTGCTGGCAGCTTTCCTGTGGGCGCAATCTCTGGACGTTTCCAATTTGGCAGCCGGGCTCTGCCAGAGAGAGATACAGAATGTTGCCCCATTAGGAAGCAATGCTTTAGCAGAGCGCGAATGTCTGTGTGGCAGCGAATGCAGTTCCAAGGGACAGTGAAAACCAGCTAGAGCTTTCAGTGCTGGCAGCTTTCCTGTGGGCGCAATCTCTGGACGTTTCCAATTTGGCAGCCGGGCTCTGCCAGAGAGAGATACAGAGTGTTGCCCCATTACGAAGCAATGCTTTAGCAGAGCGCGAATGTCTGTGTGGCAGCGAATGCAGTTCCAAGGGACAGTGAAAACCAGCTAGAGCTTTCAGTGCTGGCAGCTTTCCTGTGGGCGCAATCTCTGGACGTTTCCAATTTGGCAGCCGGGCTCTGCCAGAGAGAGATACAGAATGTTGCCCCATTACGAAGCAATGCTTTAGCAGAGCGCGAATGTCTGTGTGGCAGCGAATGCAGTTCCAAGGGACAGTGAAAACCAGCTAGAGCTTTCAGTGCTGGCAGCTTTCCTGTGGGCGCAATCTCTGGACGTTTCCAATTTGGCAGCCGGGCTCTGCCAGAGAGAGATACAGAGTGTTGCCCCATTACGAAGCAATGCTTTAGCAGAGCGCGAATGTCTGTGTGGCAGCGAATGCAGTTCCAAGGGACAGTGAAAACCAGCTACAGTTTTCAGTGCTGGCAGCTTTCCTGTGGGCGCAATGTCTGGACGTTTCCAATTTGGCAGCCGGGCTCTGCCAGAGAGAGATACAGAGTGTTGCCCCATTACGAAGCAATGCTTTAGCAGAGCGCGAATGTCTGTGTGGCAGCGAATGCAGTTCCAAGGGACAGTGAAAACCAGCTAGAGCTTTCAGTGCTGGCAGCTTTCCTGTGGGCGCAATCTCTGGACGTTTCCAATTTGGCAGCCGGGCTCTGCCAGAGAGAGATACAGAGTGTTGCCCCATTACGAAGCAATGCTTTAGCAGAGCGCGAATGTCTGTGTGGCAGCGAATGCAGCTCCAAGGGACAGTGAAAACCAGCTAGAGCTTTCAGTGCTGGCAGCTTTCCTGTGGGCGCAATCTCTGGACGTTTCCAATTTGGCAGCCGGGCTCTGCCACAGAGAGATACAGAGTGTTGCCCCATTACGAAGCAATGCTTTAGCAGAGCGCGAATGTCTGTGTGGCAGCGAATGCAGTTCCAAGGGACAGTGAAAACCAGCTAGAGCTTTCAGTGCTGGCAGCTTTCCTGTGGGCGCAATCTCTGGACGTTTCCAATTTGGCAGCCGGGCTCTGCCAGAGAGAGATACAGAGTGTTGCCCCATTAGGAAGCAATGCTTTAGCAGAGCGCGAATGTCTGTGTGGCAGCGAATGCAGTTCCAAGGGACAGCGAAAACCAGCTAGAGCTTTCAGTGCTGGCAGCTTTCCTGTGGGCGCAATGTCTGGACGTTTCCAATTTGGCAGCCGGGCTCTGCCAGGGAGAGATACAGAGTGTTGCCCCATTACGAAGCAATGCTTTAGCAGAGCGCGAATGTCTGTGTGGCAGCGAATGCAGCTCCAAGGGACAGTGAAAACCAGCTAGAGCTTTCAGTGCTGGCAGCTTTCCTGTGGGCGCAATCTCTGGACGTTTCCAATTTGGCAGCCGGGCTCTGCCAGAGAGAGATACAGAGTGTTGCCCCATTACGAAGCAATGATTTAGCAGAGCGCGAATGTCTGTGTGGCAGCGAATGCAGCTCCAAGGGACAGTGAAAATCAGCTAGAGCTTTCAGTGCTGGCAGCTTTCCTGTGGGCGCAATCTCTGGACGTTTCCAATTTGGCAGCCGGGCTCTGCCACAGAGAGATACAGAGTGTTGCCCCATTACGAAGCAATGCTTTAGCAGAGCGCAAATATCTGTGTGGCAGCGAATGCAGTTCCAAGGGACAGTGAAAACCAGCTAGAGCTTTCAGTGCTGGCAGCTTTCCTGTGGGCGCAATCTCTGGACGTTTCCAATTTGGCAGCCGGGCTCTGCCAGAGAGAGATACAGAGTGTTGCCCCATTAGGAAGCAATGCTTTAGCAGAGCGCGAATGTCTGTGTGGCAGCGAATGCAGTTCCAAGGGACAGTGAAAACCAGCTAGAGCTTTCAGTGCTGGCAGCTTTCCTGTGGGCGCAATCTCTGGACGTTTCCAATTTGGCAGCCGGGCTCTGCCAGAGAGAGATACAGAATGTTGCCCAATTCCCAAGTTAAGCTTTAGCAGAGCGCGAATGTCTGTGTGGCAGCGAATGCAGTTCCAAGGGACCGTGAAAACCAGCTAGAGCTTTCAGTGCTGGCAGCTTTCCTGTGGGCGCAATGTCTGGACGTTTCCAATTTGGCAGCCGGGCTCTGCCAGAGAGAGATACAGAGTGTTGCCCCATTACGAAGCAATGCTTTAGCAGAGCGCGAATGTCTGTGTGGCAGCGAATGCAGTTCCAAGGGACAGTGAAAACCAGCTAGAGCTTTCAGTGCTGGCAGCTTTCCTGTGGGCGCAATCTCTGGACGTTTCCAATTTGGCAGCCGGGCTCTGCCAGAGAGAGATACAGAGTGTTGCCCCATTACGAAGCAATGCTTTAGCAGAGCGCGAATGTCTGTGTGGCAGCGAATGCAGCTCCAAGGGACAGTGAAAACCAGCTAGAGCTTTCAGTGCTGGCAGCTTTCCTGTGGGCGCAATCTCTGGACGTTTCCAATTTGGCAGCCGGGCTCTGCCACAGAGAGATACAGAGTGTTGCCCCATTACGAAGCAATGCTTTAGCAGAGCGCGAATGTCTGTGTGGCAGCGAATGCAGTTCCAAGGGACAGTGAAAACCAGCTAGAGCTTTCAGTGCTGGCAGCTTTCCTGTGGGCGCAATCTCTGGACGTTTCCAATTTGGCAGCCGGGCTCTGCCAGAGAGAGATACAGAGTGTTGCCCCATTAGGAAGCAATGCTTTAGCAGAGCGCGAATGTCTGTGTGGCAGCGAATGCAGTTCCAAGGGACAGCGAAAACCAGCTAGAGCTTTCAGTGCTGGCAGCTTTCCTGTGGGCGCAATGTCTGGACGTTTCCAATTTGGCAGCCGGGCTCTGCCAGGGAGAGATACAGAGTGTTGCCCCATTACGAAGCAATGCTTTAGCAGAGCGCGAATGTCTGTGTGGCAGCGAATGCAGCTCCAAGGGACAGTGAAAACCAGCTAGAGCTTTCAGTGCTGGCAGCTTTCCTGTGGGCGCAATCTCTGGACGTTTCCAATTTGGCAGCCGGGCTCTGCCAGAGAGAGATACAGAGTGTTGCCCCATTACGAAGCAATGATTTAGCAGAGCGCGAATGTCTGTGTGGCAGCGAATGCAGCTCCAAGGGACAGTGAAAATCAGCTAGAGCTTTCAGTGCTGGCAGCTTTCCTGTGGGCGCAATCTCTGGACGTTTCCAATTTGGCAGCCGGGCTCTGCCAGAGAGAGATACAGAGTGTTGCCCCATTACGAAGCAATGCTTTAGCAGAGCGCAAATATCTGTGTGGCAGCGAATGCAGTTCCAAGGGACAGTGAAAACCAGCTAGAGCTTTCAGTGCTGGCAGCTTTCCTGTGGGCGCAATCTCTGGACGTTTCCAATTTGGCAGCCGGGCTCTGCCAGAGAGAGATACAGAGTGTTGCCCCATTAGGAAGCAATGCTTTAGCAGAGCGCGAATGTCTGTGTGGCAGCGAATGCAGTTCCAAGGGACAGTGAAAACCAGCTAGAGCTTTCAGTGCTGGCAGCTTTCCTGTGGGCGCAATCTCTGGACGTTTCCAATTTGGCAGCCGGGCTCTGCCAGAGAGAGATACAGAATGTTGCCCAATTCCCAAGTTAAGCTTTAGCAGAGCGCGAATGTCTGTGTGGCAGCGAATGCAGTTCCAAGGGACAGTGAAAACCAGCTAGAGCTTTCAGTGCTGGCAGCTTTCCTGTGGGCGCAATGTCTAGACGTTTCCAATTTGGCAGCCGGGCTCTGCCAGGGAGAGATACAGAGTGTTGCCCCATTACGAAGCAATGCTTTAGCAGAGCGCGAATGTCTGTGTGGCAGCGAATGCAGCTCCAAGGGACAGTGAAAACCAGCTAGAGCTTTCAGTGCTGGCAGCTTTCCTGTGGGCGCAATCTCTGGACGTTTCCAATTTGGCAGCCGGGCTCTGCCACAGAGAGAGACAGAGTGTTGCCCCATTAGGAAGCAATGCTTTAGCAGAGCGCGAATGTCTGTGTGGCAGCGAATGCAGTTCCAAGGGACAGTGAAAACCAGCTAGAGCTTTCAGTGCTGGCAGCTTTCCTGTGGGCGCAATCTCTGGACGTTTCCAATTTGGCAGCCGGGCTCTGCCAGGGAGAGATACAGAGTGTTGCCCCATTACGAAGCAATGCTTTAGCAGAGCGCGAATGTCTGTGTGGCAGCGAATGCAGCTCCAAGGGACAGTGAAAACCAGCTAGAGCTTTCAGTGCTGGCAGCTTTCCTGTGGGTGCAATCTCTGGACGTTTCCAATTTGGCAGCCGGGCTCTGCCAGAGAGAGATACAGAGTGTTGCCCCATTACGAAGCAATGCTTTAGCAGAGCGCGAATGTCTGTGTGGCAGCGAATGCAGCTCCAAGGGACAGTGAAAATCAGCTAGAGCTTTCAGTGCTGGCAGCTTTCCTGTGGGCGCAATCTCTGGACGTTTCCAATTTGGCAGCCGGGCTCTGCCAGAGAGAGATACAGAGTGTTGCCCTATTACGAAGCAATGCTTTAGCAGAGCGCAAATATCTGTGTGGCAGCGAATGCAGTTCCAAGGGACAGTGAAAACCAGCTAGAGCTTTCAGTGCTGGCAGCTTTCCTGTGGGCGCAATCTCTGGACGTTTCCAATTTGGCAGCCGGGCTCTGCCAGAGAGAGATACAGAATGTTGCCCAATTACCAAGTTAAGTTTTAGCAGAGCGCGAATGTCTGTGTGGCAGCGAATGCAGTTCCAAGGGACAGTGAAAACCAGCTAGAGCTTTCAGTGCTGGCAGCTTTCCTGTGGGCGCAATGTCTAGACGTTTCCAATTTGGCAGCCGGGCTCTGCCAGGGAGAGATACAGAGTGTTGCCCCATTACGAAGCAATGCTTTAGCAGAGCGCGAATGTCTGTGTGGCAGCGAATGCAGTTCCAAGGGACAGTGAAAACCAGCTAGAGCTTTCAGTGCTGGCAGCTTTCCTGTGGGCGCAATGTCTGGACGTTTCCAATTTGGCAGCCGGGCTCTGCCAGAGAGAGATACAGAATGTTGCCCAATTACCAAGTTAAGCTTTAGCATAGCGCGAATGTCTGTGTGGCAGCGAATGCAGTTCCAAGGGACAGTGAAAACCAGCTAGAGCTTTCAGTGCTGGCAGCTTTCCTGTGGGCGCAATCTCTGGACGTTTCCAATTTGGCAGCCGGGCTCTGCCAGAGAGAGATACAGAGTGTTGCCCCATTAGGAAGCAATGCTTTAGCAGAGCGCGAATGTCTGTGTGGCAGCGAATGCAGTTCCAAGGGACAGTGAAAACCAGCTAGAGCTTTCAGTGCTGGCAGCTTTCCTGTGGGCGCAATCTCTGGACGTTTCCAATTTGGCAGCCGGGCTCTGCCAGAGAGAGAGACAGAGTGTTGCCCCATTAGGAAGCAATGCTTTAGCAGAGCGCGAATGTCTGTGTGGCAGCGAATGCAGTTCCAAGGGACAGTGAAAACCAGCTAGAGCTTTCAGTGCTGGCAGCTTTCCTGTGGGCGCAATCTCTGGACGTTTCCAATTTGGCAGCCGGGCTCTGCCAGAGAGAGATACAGAGTGTTGCCCCATTACGAAGCAATGCTTTAGCAGAGCGCGAATGTCTGTGTGGCAGCGAATGCAGTTCCAAGGGACAGTGAAAACCAGCTAGAGCTTTCAGTGCTGGCAGCTTTCCTGTGGGCGCAATCTCTGGACGTTTCCAATTTGGCAGCCGGGCTCTGCCAGAGAGAGATACAGAGTGTTGCCCCATTAGGAAGCAATGCTTTAGCAGAGCGCGAATGTCTGTGTGGCAGCGAATGCAGTTCCAAGGGACAGTGAAAACCAGTTAGAGCTTTCAGTGCTGGCAGCTTTCCTGTGGGCGCAATCTCTGGACGTTTCCAATTTGGCAGCCAGGCTCTGCCAGGGAGAGATACAGAGTGTTGCCCCATTACGAAGCAATGCTTTAGCAGAGCGCGAATGTCTGTGTGGCAGCGAATGCAGTTCCAAGGGACAGTGAAAACCAGCTAGAGCTTTCAGTGCTGGCAGCTTTCCTGTGGGCGCAATGTCTGGACGTTTCCAATTTGGCAGCCGGGCTCTGCCAGAGAGAGATACAGAATGTTGCCCAATTACCAAGTTAAGCTTTAGCATAGCGCGAATGTCTGTGTGGCAGCGAATGCAGTTCCAAGGGACAGTGAAAACCAGCTAGAGCTTTCAGTGCTGGCAGCTTTCCTGTGGGCGCAATCTCTGGACGTTTCCAATTTGGCAGCCGGGCTCTGCCAGAGAGAGATACAGAGTGTTGCCCCATTAGGAAGCAATGCTTTAGCAGAGCGCGAATGTCTGTGTGGCAGCGAATGCAGTTCCAAGGGACAGTGAAAACCAGCTAGAGCTTTCAGTGCTGGCAGCTTTCCTGTGGGCGCAATGTCTGGACGTTTCCAATTTGGCAGCCGGGCTCTGCCAGAGAGAGAGACAGAGTGTTGCCCCATTAGGAAGCAATGCTTTAGCAGAGCGCGAATGTCTGTGTGGCAGCGAATGCAGTTCCAAGGGACAGTGAAAACCAGCTAGAGCTTTCAGTGCTGGCAGCTTTCCTGTGGGCGCAATCTCTGGACGTTTCCAATTTGGCAGCCGGGCTCTGCCAGAGAGAGATACAGAGTGTTGCCCCATTACGAAGCAATGCTTTAGCAGAGCGCGAATGTCTGTGTGGCAGAGAATGCAGCTCCAAGGGACAATGAAAACCAGCTAGAGCTTTCAGTGCTGGCAGCTTTCCTGTGGGCGCAATCTCTGGACGTTTCCAATTTGGCAGCCGAGCTCTGCCAGAGAGAGATACAGAATGTTGCCCCATTACGAAGCAATGCTTTAGCAGAGCGCGAATGTCTGTGTGGCAGCGAATGCAGTTCCAAGGGACAGTGAAAACCAGCTAGAGCTTTCAGTGCTGGCAGCTTTCCTGTGGGCGCAATCTCTGGACGTTTCCAATTTGGCAGCCGGGCTCTGCCAGAGAGAGATACAGAGTGTTGCCCCATTAGGAAGCAATGCTTTAGCAGAGCGCGAATGTCTGTGTGGCAGCGAATGCAGTTCCAAGGGACAGTGAAAACCAGCTAGAGCTTTCAGTGCTGGCAGCTTTCCTGTGGGCGCAATCTCTGGACGTTTCCAATTTGGCAGCCGGGCTCTGCCAGAGAGAGATACAGAATGTTGCCCAATTACCAAGTTAAGCTTTAGCAGAGCGCGAATGTCTGTGTGGCAGCGAATGCAGTTCCAAGGGACAGTGAAAACCAGCTAGAGCTTTCAGTGCTGGCAGCTTTCCTGTGGGCGCAATGTCTAGACGTTTCCAATTTGGCAGCCGGGCTCTGCCAGGGAGAGATACAGAGTGTTGCCCCATTACGAAGCAATGCTTTAGCAGAGCGCGAATGTCTGTGTGGCAGCGAATGCAGTTCCAAGGGACAGTGAAAACCAGCTAGAGCTTTCAGTGCTGGCAGCTTTCCTGTGGGCGCAATCTCTGGACGTTTCCAATTTGGCAGCCGGGCTCTGCCAGGGAGAGATACAGAGTGTTGCCCCATTACGAAGCAATGCTTTAGCAGAGCGCGAATGTCTGTGTGGCAGCGAATGCAGTTCCAAGGGACAGTGAAAACCAGCTAGAGCTTTCAGTGCTGGCAGCTTTCCTGTGGGCGCAATGTCTGGACGTTTCCAATTTGGCAGCCGGGCTCTGCCAGAGAGAGATACAGAATGTTGCCCAATTACCAAGTTAAGCTTTAGCAGAGCGCGAATGTCTGTGTGGCAGCGAGTGCAGTTCCAAGGGACAGTGAAAACCAGCTAGAGCTTTCAGTGCTGGCAGCTTTCCTGTGGGCACAATGTCTGGACGTTTCCAATTTGGCAGCCGGGCTCTGCCAGAGAGAGAGACAGAGTGTTGCCCCATTAGGAAGCAATGCTTTAGAAGAGCGCGAATGTCTGTGTGGCAGCGAATGCAGTTCCAAGGGACAGTGAAAACCAGCTAGAGCTTTCAGTGCTGGCAGCTTTCCTGTGGGCGCAATGTCTGGACGTTTCCAATTTGGCAGCCGGGCTCTGCCAGAGAGAGAGACAGAGTGTTGCCCCATTAGGAAGCAATGCTTTAGCAGAGCGCGAATGTCTGTGTGGCAGCGAATGCAGTTCCAAGGGACAGTGAAAACCAGCTAGAGCTTTCAGTGCTGGCAGCTTTCCTGTGGGCGCAATCTCTGGACGTTTCCAATTTGGCAGCCGGGCTCTGCCAGAGAGAGATACAGAGTGTTGCCCCATTACGAAGCAATGCTTTAGCAGAGCGCGAATGTCTGTGTGGCAGCGAATGCAGCTCCAAGGGACAGTGAAAACCAGCTAGAGCTTTCAGTGCTGGCAGCTTTCCTGTGGGCGCAATCTCTGGACGTTTCCAATTTGGCAGCCGGGCTCTGCCAGAGAGAGATACAGAATGTTGCCCCATTACGAAGCAATGCTTTAGCAGAGCGCGAATGTCTGTGTGGCAGCGAATGCAGTTCCAAGGGACAGTGAAAACCAGCTAGAGCTTTCAGTGCTGGCAGCTTTCCTGTGGGCGCAATCTCTGGACGTTTCCAATTTGGCAGCCGGGCTCTGCCAGAGAGAGATACAGAGTGTTGCCCCATTACGAAGCAATGCTTTAGCAGAGCGCGAATGTCTGTGTGGCAGCGAATGCAGTTCCAAGGGACAGTGAAAACCAGCTAGAGCTTTCAGTGCTGGCAGCTTTCCTGTGGGCGCAATGTCTGGACGTTTCCAATTTGGCAGCCGGGCTCTGCCAGGGAGAGATACAGAGTGTTGCCCCATTACGAAGCAATGCTTTAGCAGAGCGCGAATGTCTGTGTGGCAGCGAATGCAGTTCCAAGGGACAGTGAAAACCAGCTAGAGCTTTCAGTGCTGGCAGCTTTCCTGTGGGCGCAATCTCTGGACGTTTCCAATTTGGCAGCCGGGCTCTGCCAGAGAGAGATACAGAATGTTGCCCAATTACCAAGTTAAGCTTTAGCAGAGCGCGAATGTCTGTGTGGCAGCGAATGCAGTTCCAAGGGACAGTGAAAACCAGCTAGAGCTTTCAGTGCTGGCAGCTTTCCTGTGGGCGCAATCTCTGGACGTTTCCAATTTGGCAGCCGGGCTCTGCCAGAGAGAGATACAGAGTGTTGCCCCATTACGAAGCAATGCTTTAGCAGAGCGCGAATGTCTGTGTGGCAGCGAATGCAGTTCCAAGGGACAGTGAAAACCAGCTAGAGCTTTCAGTGCTGGCAGCTTTCCTGTGGGCGCAATGTCTGGACGTTTCCAATTTGGCAGCCGGGCTCTGCCAGAGAGAGAGACAGAGTGTTGCCCCATTAGGAAGCAATGCTTTAGCAGAGCGCGAATGTCTGTGTGGCAGCGAATGCAGTTCCAAGGGACAGTGAAAACCAGCTAGAGCTTTCAGTGCTGGCAGCTTTCCTGTGGGCGCAATCTCTGGACGTTTCCAATTTGGCAGCCGGGCTCTGCCAGAGAGAGATACAGAGTGTTGCCCCATTAGGAAGCAATGCTTTAGCAGAGCGCGAATGTCTGTGTGGCAGCGAATGCAGTTCCAAGGGACAGTGAAAACCAGCTAGAGCTTTCAGTGCTGGCAGCTTTCCTGTGGGCGCAATGTCTGGACGTTTCCAATTTGGCAGCCGGGCTCTGCCAGGGAGAGATACAGAGTGTTGCCCCATTACGAAGCAATGCTTTAGCAGAGCGCGAATGTCTGTGTGGCAGCGAATGCAGCTCCAAGGGACAGTGAAAACCAGCTAGAGCTTTCAGTGCTGGCAGCTTTCCTGTGGGCGCAATCTCTGGACGTTTCCAATTTGGCAGCCGGGCTCTGCCAGAGAGAGATACAGAGTGTTGCCCCATTACGAAGCAATGATTTAGCAGAGCGCGAATGTCTGTGTGGCAGCGAATGCAGCTCCAAGGGACAGTGAAAATCAGCTAGAGCTTTCAGTGCTGGCAGCTTTCCTGTGGGCGCAATCTCTGGACGTTTCCAATTTGGCAGCCGGGCTCTGCCAGAGAGAGATACAGAATGTTGCCCAATTACCAAGTTAAGCTTTAGCAGAGCGCGAATGTCTGTGTGGCAGCGAATGCAGTTCCAAGGGACAGTGAAAACCAGCTAGAGCTTTCAGTGCTGGCAGCTTTCCTGTGGGCGCAATGTCTAGACGTTTCCAATTTGGCAGCCGGGCTCTGCCAGGGAGAGATACAGAGTGTTGCCCCATTACGAAGCAATGCTTTAGCAGAGCGCGAATGTCTGTGTGGCAGCGAATGCAGTTCCAAGGGACAGTGAAAACCAGCTAGAGCTTTCAGTGCTGGCAGCTTTCCTGTGGGCGCAATCTCTGGACGTTTCCAATTTGGCAGCCGGGCTCTGCCACAGAGAGATACAGAGTGTTGCCCCATTACGAAGCAATGCTTTAGCAGAGCGCGAATGTCTGTGTGGCAGCGAATGCAGTTCCAAGGGACAGTGAAAACCAGCTAGAGCTTTCAGTGCTGGCAGCTTTCCTGTGGGCGCAATCTCTGGACGTTTCCAATTTGGCAGCCGGGCTCTGCCAGAGAGAGATACAGAGTGTTGCCCCATTAGGAAGCAATGCTTTAGCAGAGCGCGAATGTCTGTGTGGCAGCGAATGCAGTTCCAAGGGACAGTGAAAACCAGCTAGAGCTTTCAGTGCTGGCAGCTTTCCTGTGGGCGCAATGTCTGGACGTTTCCAATTTGGCAGCCGGGCTCTGCCAGGGAGAGATACAGAGTGTTGCCCCATTACGAAGCAATGCTTTAGCAGAGCGCGAATGTCTGTGTGGCAGCGAATGCAGTTCCAAGGGACAGTGAAAACCAGCTAGAGCTTTCAGTGCTGGCAGCTTTCCTGTGGGCGCAATCTCTGGACGTTTCCAATTTGGCAGCCGGGCTCTGCCAGAGAGAGATACAGAGTGTTGCCCCATTACGAAGCAATGATTTAGCAGAGCGCGAATGTCTGTGTGGCAGCGAATGCAGCTCCAAGGGACAGTGAAAATCAGCTAGAGCTTTCAGTGCTGGCAGCTTTCCTGTGGGCGCAATCTCTGGACGTTTCCAATTTGGCAGCCGGGCTCTGCCAGAGAGAGATACAGAGTGTTGCCCTATTACGAAGCAATGCTTTAGCAGAGCGCAAATATCTGTGTGGCAGCGAATGCAGTTCCAAGGGACAGTGAAAACCAGCTAGAGCTTTCAGTGCTGGCAGCTTTCCTGTGGGCGCAATCTCTGGACGTTTCCAATTTGGCAGCCGGGCTCTGCCAGAGAGAGAGACAGAGTGTTGCCCCTTTAGGAAGCAATGCTTTAGCAGAGCGCGAATGTCTGTGTGGCAGCGAATGCAGTTCCAAGGGACAGTGAAAACCAGCTAGAGCTTTCAGTGCTGGCAGCTTTCCTGTGGGCGCAATCTCTGGACGTTTCCAATTTGGCAGCCGGGCTCTGCCAGAGAGAGATACAGAATGTTGCCCAATTACCAAGTTAAGCTTTAGCAGAGCGCGAATGTCTGTGTGGCAGCGAATGCAGTTCCAAGGGACAGTGAAAACCAGCTAGAGCTTTCAGTGCTGGCAGCTTTCCTGTGGGCGCAATGTCTAGACGTTTCCAATTTGGCAGCCGGGCTCTGCCAGGGAGAGATACAGAGTGTTGCCCCATTACGAAGCAATGCTTTAGCAGAGCGCGAATGTCTGTGTGGCAGCGAATGCAGTTCCAAGGGACAGTGAAAACCAGCTAGAGCTTTCAGTGCTGGCAGCTTTCCTGTGGGCGCAATGTCTGGACGTTTCCAATTTGGCAGCCGGGCTCTGCCAGAGAGAGATACAGAATGTTGCCCAATTACCAAGTTAAGCTTTAGCAGAGCGCGAATGTCTGTGTGGCAGCGAATGCAGTTCCAAGGGACAGTGAAAACCAGCTAGAGCTTTCAGTGCTGGCAGCTTTCCTGTGGGCGCAATGTCTGGACGTTTCCAATTTGGCAGCCGGGCTCTGCCAGAGAGAGAGACAGAGTGTTGCCCCATTAGGAAGCAATGCTTTAGCAGAGCGCGAATGTCTGTGTGGCAGCGAATGCAGTTCCAAGGGACAGTGAAAACCAGCTAGAGCTTTCAGTGCTGGCAGCTTTCCTGTGGGCGCAATCTCTGGACGTTTCCAATTTGGCAGCCGGGCTCTGCCAGAGAGAGATACAGAGTGTTGCCCCATTAGGAAGCAATGCTTTAGCAGAGCGCGAATGTCTGTGTGGCAGCGAATGCAGCTCCAAGGGACAATGAAAACCAGCTAGAGCTTTCAGTGCTGGCAGCTTTCCTGTGGGCGCAATCTCTGGACGTTTCCAATTTGGCAGCCGGGCTCTGCCAGAGAGAGATACAGAATGTTGCCCCATTACGAAGCAATGCTTTAGCAGAGCGCGAATGTCTGTGTGGCAGCGAATGCAGTTCCAAGGGACAGTGAAAACCAGCTAGAGCTTTCAGTGCTGGCAGCTTTCCTGTGGGCGCAATCTCTGGACGTTTCCAATTTGGCAGCCGGGCTCTGCCAGAGAGAGATACAGAGTGTTGCCCCATTACGAAGCAATGCTTTAGCAGAGCACGAATGTCTGTGTGGCAGCGAATGCAGTTCCAAGGGACAGTGAAAACCAGCTAGAGCTTTCAGTGCTGGCAGCTTTCCTGTGGGCGCATTCTCTGGACGTTTCCAATTTGGCAGCCGGGCTCTGCCAGAGAGAGATACAGAGTGTTGCCCCATTAGGAAGCAATGCTTTAGCAGAGCGCGAATGTCTGTGTGGCAGCGAATGCAGTTCCAAGGGACAGTGAAAACCAGCTAGAGCTTTCAGTGCTGGCAGCTTTCCTGTGGGCGCAATCTCTGGACGTTTCCAATTTGGCAGCCGGGCTCTGCCAGAGAGAGAGACAGAGTGTTGCCCCTTTAGGAAGCAATGCTTTAGCAGAGCGCGAATGTCTGTGTGGCAGCGAATGCAGTTCCAAGGGACAGTGAAAACCAGCTAGAGCTTTCAGTGCTGGCAGCTTTCCTGTGGGCGCAATCTCTGGACGTTTCCAATTTGGCAGCCGGGCTCTGCCAGAGAGAGATACAGAGTGTTGCCCCATTACGAAGCAATGCTTTAGCAGAGCGCGAATGTCTGTGTGGCAGCGAATGCAGTTCCAAGGGACAGTGAAAACCAGCTAGAGCTTTCAGTGCTGGCAGCTTTCCTGTGGGCGCAATCTCTGGACGTTTCCAATTTGGCAGCCGGGCTCTGCCAGAGAGAGATACAGAATGTTGCCCAATTACCAAGTTAAGCTTTAGCAGAGCGCGAATGTCTGTGTGGCAGCGAATGCAGTTCCAAGGGACAGTGAAAACCAGCTAGAGCTTTCAGTGCTGGCAGCTTTCCTGTGGGTGCAATCTCTGGACGTTTCCAATTTGGCAGCCGGGCTCTGCCAGAGAGAGATACAGAGTGTTGCCCCATTACGAAGCAATGCTTTAGCAGAGCGCGAATGTCTGTGTGGCAGCGAATGCAGCTCCAAGGGACAGTGAAAACCACCTAGAGCTTTCAGTGCTGGCAGCTTTCCTGTGGGCGCAATCTCTGGACGTTTCCAATTTGGCAGCCGGGCTCTGGCAGAGAGAGATACAGAATGTTGCCCCATTACGAAGCAATGCTTTAGCAGAGCGCGAATGTCTGTGTGGCAGCAAATGCAGTTCCAAGGGACAGTGAAAACCAGCTAGAGCTTTCAGTGCTGGCAGCTTTCCTGTGGGCGCAATGTCTGGACGTTTCCAATTTGGCAGCCGGGCTCTGCCAGAGAGAGAGACAGAGTGTTGCCCCATTAGGAAGCAATGCTTTAGCAGAGCGCGAATGTCTGTGTGGCAGCGAATGCAGTTCCAAGGGACAGTGAAAACCAGCTAGAGCTTTCAGTGCTGGCAGCTTTCCTGTGGGCGCAATCTCTGGACGTTTCCAATTTGGCAGCCGGGCTCTGCCAGAGAGAGAGACAGAGTGTTGCCCCTTTAGGAAGCAATGCTTTAGCAGAGCGCGAATGTCTGTGTGGCAGCGAATGCAGTTCCAAGGGACAGTGAAAACCAGCTAGAGCTTTCAGTGCTGGCAGCTTTCCTGTGGGCGCAATCTCTGGACGTTTCCAATTTGGCAGCCGGGCTCTGCCAGAGAGAGATACAGAGTGTTGCCCCATTACGAAGCAATGCTTTAGCAGAGCGCGAATGTCTGTGTGGCAGCGAATGCAGTTCCAAGGGACAGTGAAAACCAGCTAGAGCTTTCAGTGCTGGCAGCTTTCCTGTGGGTGCAATCTCTGGACGTTTCCAATTTGGCAGCCGGGCTCTGCCAGAGAGAGATACAGAGTGTTGCCCCATTACGAAGCAATGCTTTAGCAGAGCGCGAATGTCTGTGTGGCAGCGAATGCAGTTCCAAGGGACAGTGAAAACCAGCTAGAGCTTTCAGTGCTGGCAGCTTTCCTGTGGGCGCAATCTCTGGACGTTTCCAATTTGGCAGCCGGGCTCTGCCAGAGAGAGATACAGAGTGTTGCCCCATTAGGAAGCAATGCTTTAGCAGAGCGCGAATGTCTGTGTGGCAGCGAATGCAGTTCCAAGGGACAGTGAAAACCAGCTAGAGCTTTCAGTGCTGGCAGCTTTCCTGTGGGTGCAATCTCTGGACGTTTCCAATTTGGCAGCCGGGCTCTGCCAGAGAGAGATACAGAATGTTGCCCCATTAGGAAGCAATGCTTTAGCAGAGCGCGAATGTCTGTGTGGCAGCGAATGCAGTTCCAAGGGACAGTGAAAACCAGCTAGAGCTTTCAGTGCTGGCAGCTTTCCTGTGGGCGCAATCTCTGGACGTTTCCAATTTGGCAGCCGGGCTCTGCCAGAGAGAGATACAGAGTGTTGCCCCATTACGAAGCAATGCTTTAGCAGAGCGCGAATGTCTGTGTGGCAGCGAATGCAGCTCCAAGGGACAGTGAAAACCAGCTAGAGCTTTCAGTGCTGGCAGCTTTCCTGTGGGCGCAATCTCTGGACGTTTCCAATTTGGCAGCCGGGCTCTGCCAGAGAGAGATACAGAATGTTGCCCCATTACGAAGCAATGCTTTAGCAGAGCGCGAATGTCTGTGTGGCAGCGAATGCAGTTCCAAGGGACAGTGAAAACCAGCTAGAGCTTTCAGTGCTGGCAGCTTTCCTGTGGGCGCAATCTCTGGACGTTTCCAATTTGGCAGCCGGGCTCTGCCAGAGAGAGATACAGAGTGTTGCCCCATTACGAAGCAATGCTTTAGCAGAGCGCGAATGTCTGTGTGGCAGCGAATGCAGCTCCAAGGGACAGTGAAAACCAGCTAGAGCTTTCAGTGCTGGCAGCTTTCCTGTGGGCGCAATCTCTGGACGTTTCCAATTTGGCAGCCGGGCTCTGCCACAGAGAGATACAGAGTGTTGCCCCATTACGAAGCAATGCTTTAGCAGAGCGCGAATGTCTGTGTGGCAGCGAATGCAGTTCCAAGGGACAGTGAAAACCAGCTAGAGCTTTCAGTGCTGGCAGCTTTCCTGTGGGCGCAATCTCTGGACGTTTCCAATTTGGCAGCCGGGCTCTGCCAGAGAGAGATACAGAGTGTTGCCCAATTCGGAAGCAAAGCTTTAGCAGAGCGCGAATGTCTGTGTGGCAGCGAATGCAGTTCCAAGGGACAGTGAAAACCAGCTAGAGCTTTCAGTGCTGGCAGCTTTCCTGTGGGCGCAATCTCTGGACGTTTCCAATTTGGCAGCCGGGCTCTGCCAGAGAGAGATACAGAGTGTTGCCCCATTACGAAGCAATGCTTTAGCAGAGCGCGAATGTCTGTGTGGCAGCGAATGCAGTTCCAAGGGACAGTGAAAACCAGCTAGAGCTTTCAGTGCTGGCAGCTTTCCTGTGGGTGCAATCTCTGGACGTTTCCAATTTGGCAGCCGGGCTCTGCGAGAGAGATACAGAATGTTGCCCCATTACGAAGCAATGCTTTAGCAGAGCGCGAATGTCTGTGTGGCAGCGAATGCAGTTCCAAGGGACAGTGAAAACCAGCTAGAGCTTTCAGTGCTGGCAGCTTTCCTGTGGGCGCAATGTCTGGACGTTTCCAATTTGGCAGCCGGGCTCTGCCAGGGAGAGATACAGAGTGTTGCCCCATTACGAAGCAATGCTTTAGCAGAGCGCGAATGTCTGTGTGGCAGCGAATGCAGCTCCAAGGGACAGTGAAAACCAGCTAGAGCTTTCAGTGCTGGCAGCTTTCCTGTGGGCGCAATCTCTGGACGTTTCCAATTTGGCAGCCGGGCTCTGCCAGAGAGAGATACAGAGTGTTGCCCCATTACGAAGCAATGATTTAGCAGAGCGCGAATGTCTGTGTGGCAGCGAATGCAGCTCCAAGGGACAGTGAAAATCAGCTAGAGCTTTCAGTGCTGGCAGCTTTCCTGTGGGCGCAATCTCTGGACGTTTCCAATTTGGCAGCCGGGCTCTGCCAGAGAGAGATACAGAGTGTTGCCCTATTACGAAGCAATGCTTTAGCAGAGCGCGAATGTCTGTGTGGCAGCGAATGCAGTTCCAAGGGACAGTGAAAACCAGCTAGAGCTTTCAGTGCTGGCAGCTTTCCTGTGGGCGCAATCTCTGGACGTTTCCAATTTGGCAGCCGGGCTCTGCCAGAGAGAGATACAGAGTGTTGCCCCATTAGGAAGCAATGCTTTAGCAGAGCGCGAATGTCTGTGTGGCAGCGAATGCAGTTCCAAGGGACAGTGAAAACCAGCTAGAGCTTTCAGTGCTGGCAGCTTTCCTGTGGGCGCAATGTCTAGACGTTTCCAATTTGGCAGCCGGGCTCTGCCAGGGAGAGATACAGAGTGTTGCCCCATTACGAAGCAATGCTTTAGCAGAGCGCGAATGTCTGTGTGGCAGCGAATGCAGTTCCAAGGGACAGTGAAAACCAGCTAGAGCTTTCAGTGCTGGCAGCTTTCCTGTGGGCGCAATCTCTGGACGTTTCCAATTTGGCAGCCGGGCTCTGCCAGGGAGAGATACAGAGTGTTGCCCCATTACGAAGCAATGCTTTAGCAGAGCGCGAATGTCTGTGTGGCAGCGAATGCAGTTCCAAGGGACAGTGAAAACCAGCTAGAGCTTTCAGTGCTGGCAGCTTTCCTGTGGGCGCAATGTCTGGACGTTTCCAATTTGGCAGCCGGGCTCTGCCAGAGAGAGATACAGAATGTTGCCCAATTACCAAGTTAAGCTTTAGCAGAGCGCGAATGTCTGTGTGGCAGCGAATGCAGTTCCAAGGGACAGTGAAAACCAGCTAGAGCTTTCAGTGCTGGCAGCTTTCCTGTGGGCGCAATCTCTGGACGTTTCCAATTTGGCAGCCGGGCTCTGCCAGAGAGAGAGACAGAGTGTTGCCCCATTAGGAAGCAATGCTTTAGCAGAGCGCGAATGTCTGTGTGGCAGCGAATGCAGTTCCAAGGGACAGTGAAAACCACCTAGAGCTTTCAGTGCTGGCAGCTTTCCTGTGGGCGCAATCTCTGGACGTTTCCAATTTGGCAGCCGGGCTCTGCCAGAGAGAGATACAGAATGTTGCCCCATTACGAAGCAATGCTTTAGCAGAGCGCGAATGTCTGTGTGGCAGCGAATGCAGTTCCAAGGGACAGTGAAAACCAGCTAGAGCTTTCAGTGCTGGCAGCTTTCCTGTGGGCGCAATCTCTGGACGTTTCCAATTTGGCAGCCGGGCTCTGCCAGAGAGAGATACAGAGTGTTGCCCCATTACGAAGCAATGCTTTAGCAGAGCACGAATGTCTGTGTGGCAGCGAATGCAGTTCCAAGGGACAGTGAAAACCAGCTAGAGCTTTCAGTGCTGGCAGCTTTCCTGTGGGCGCATTCTCTGGACGTTTCCAATTTGGCAGCCGGGCTCTGCCAGAGAGAGATACAGAGTGTTGCCCCATTAGGAAGCAATGCTTTAGCAGAGCGCGAATGTCTGTGTGGCAGCGAATGCAGTTCCAAGGGACAGTGAAAACCAGCTAGAGCTTTCAGTGCTGGCAGCTTTCCTGTGGGCGCAATCTCTGGACGTTTCCAATTTGGCAGCCGGGCTCTGCCAGAGAGAGAGACAGAGTGTTGCCCCTTTAGGAAGCAATGCTTTAGCAGAGCGCGAATGTCTGTGTGGCAGCGAATGCAGCTCCAAGGGACAGTGAAAACCAGCTAGAGCTTTCAGTGCTGGCAGCTTTCCTGTGGGCGCAATCTCTGGACGTTTCCAATTTGGCAGCCGGGCTCTGCCAGAGAGAGATACAGAGTGTTGCCCTATTACGAAGCAATGCTTTAGCAGAGCGCGAATGTCTGTGTGGCAGCGAATGCAGTTCCAAGGGACAGTGAAAACCAGCTAGAGCTTTCAGTGCTGGCAGCTTTCCTGTGGGCGCAATCTCTGGACGTTTCCAATTTGGCAGCCGGGCTCTGCCAGAGAGAGATACAGAGTGTTGCCCCATTAGGAAGCAATGCTTTAGCAGAGCGCGAATGTCTGTGTGGCAGCGAATGCAGTTCCAAGGGACAGTGAAAACCAGCTAGAGCTTTCAGTGCTGGCAGCTTTCCTGTGGGCGCAATGTCTAGACGTTTCCAATTTGGCAGCCGGGCTCTGCCAGGGAGAGATACAGAGTGTTGCCCCATTACGAAGCAATGCTTTAGCAGAGCGCGAATGTCTGTGTGGCAGCGAATGCAGTTCCAAGGGACAGTGAAAACCAGCTAGAGCTTTCAGTGCTGGCAGCTTTCCTGTGGGCGCAATCTCTGGACGTTTCCAATTTGGCAGCCGGGCTCTGCCAGGGAGAGATACAGAGTGTTGCCCCATTACGAAGCAATGCTTTAGCAGAGCGCGAATGTCTGTGTGGCAGCGAATGCAGTTCCAAGGGACAGTGAAAACCAGCTAGAGCTTTCAGTGCTGGCAGCTTTCCTGTGGGCGCAATGTCTGGACGTTTCCAATTTGGCAGCCGGGCTCTGCCAGAGAGAGATACAGAATGTTGCCCAATTACCAAGTTAAGCTTTAGCAGAGCGCGAATGTCTGTGTGGCAGCGAATGCAGTTCCAAGGGACAGTGAAAACCAGCTAGAGCTTTCAGTGCTGGCAGCTTTCCTGTGGGCGCAATCTCTGGACGTTTCCAATTTGGCAGCCGGGCTCTGCCAGAGAGAGAGACAGAGTGTTGCCCCATTAGGAAGCAATGCTTTAGCAGAGCGCGAATGTCTGTGTGGCAGCGAATGCAGTTCCAAGGGACAGTGAAAACCAGCTAGAGCTTTCAGTGCTGGCAGCTTTCCTGTGGGCGCAATCTCTGGACGTTTCCAATTTGGCAGCCGGGCTCTGCCAGAGAGAGATACAGAGTGTTGCCCCATTACGAAGCAATGCTTTAGCAGAGCACGAATGTCTGTGTGGCAGCGAATGCAGTTCCAAGGGACAGTGAAAACCAGCTAGAGCTTTCAGTGCTGGCAGCTTTCCTGTGGGCGCATTCTCTGGACGTTTCCAATTTGGCAGCCGGGCTCTGCCAGAGAGAGATACAGAGTGTTGCCCCATTAGGAAGCAATGCTTTAGCAGAGCGCGAATGTCTGTGTGGCAGCGAATGCAGTTCCAAGGGACAGTGAAAACCAGCTAGAGCTTTCAGTGCTGGCAGCTTTCCTGTGGGCGCAATCTCTGGACGTTTCCAATTTGGCAGCCGGGCTCTGCCAGAGAGAGAGACAGAGTGTTGCCCCTTTAGGAAGCAATGCTTTAGCAGAGCGCGAATGTCTGTGTGGCAGCGAATGCAGCTCCAAGGGACAGTGAAAACCAGCTAGAGCTTTCAGTGCTGGCAGCTTTCCTGTGGGCGCAATCTCTGGACGTTTCCAATTTGGCAGCCGGGCTCTGCCAGAGAGAGATACAGAGTGTTGCCCCATTACGAAGCAATGCTTTAGCAGAGCGCGAATGTCTGTGTGGCAGCGAATGCAGTTCCAAGGGACAGTGAAAACCAGCTAGAGCTTTCAGTGCTGGCAGCTTTCCTGTGGGCGCAATCTCTGGACGTTTCCAATTTGGCAGCCGGGCTCTGCCAGAGAGAGATACAGAGTGTTGCCCCATTAGGAAGCAATGCTTTAGCAGAGCGCGAATGTCTGTGTGGCAGCGAATGCAGCTCCAAGGGACAGTGAAAACCAGCTAGAGCTTTCAGTGCTGGCAGCTTTCCTGTGGGCGCAATCTCTGGACGTTTCCAATTTGGCAGCCGGGCTCTGCCAGAGAGAGATACAGAATGTTGCCCCATTACGAAGCAATGCTTTAGCAGAGCGCGAATGTCTGTGTGGCAGCGAATGCAGTTCCAAGGGACAGTGAAAACCAGCTAGAGCTTTCAGTGCTGGCAGCTTTCCTGTGGGCGCAATCTCTGGACGTTTCCAATTTGGCAGCCGGGCTCTGCCAGAGAGAGATACAGAGTGTTGCCCCATTACGAAGCAATGCTTTAGCAGAGCGCGAATGTCTGTGTGGCAGCGAATGCAGCTCCAAGGGACAGTGAAAACCAGCTAGAGCTTTCAGTGCTGGCAGCTTTCCTGTGGGCGCAATCTCTGGACGTTTCCAATTTGGCAGCCGGGCTCTGCCAGAGAGAGATACAGAGTGTTGCCCCATTACGAAGCAATGCTTTAACAGAGCGCGAATGTCTGTGTGGCAGCGAATGCAGTTCCAAGGGACAGTGAAAACCAGCTAGAGCTTTCAGTGCTGGCAGCTTTCCTGTGGGCGCAATCTCTGGACGTTTCCAATTTGGCAGCCGGGCTCTGCCAGAGAGAGATACAGAGTGTTGCCCAATTCGGAAGCAAAGCTTTAGCAGAGCGCGAATGTCTGTGTGGCAGCGAATGCAGTTCCAAGGGACAGTGAAAACCAGCTAGAGCTTTCAGTGCTGGCAGCTTTCCTGTGGGCGCAATCTCTGGACGTTTCCAATTTGGCAGCCGGGCTCTGCCAGAGAGAGATACAGAGTGTTGCCCCATTAGGAAGCAATGCTTTAGCAGAGCGCGAATGTCTGTGTGGCAGCGAATGCAGTTCCAAGGGACAGTGAAAACCAGCTAGAGCTTTCAGTGCTGGCAGCTTTCCTGTGGGCGCAATCTCTGGACGTTTCCAATTTGGCAGCCGGGCTCTGCCAGAGACAGATACAGAATGTTGCCCAATTACCAAGTTAAGCTTTAGCAGAGCGCGAATGTCTGTGTGGCAGCGAATGCAGTTCCAAGGGACAGTGAAAACCAGCTAGAGCTTTCAGTGCTGGCAGCTTTCCTGTGGGCGCAATCTCTGGACGTTTCCAATTTGGCAGCCGGGCTCTGCCAGAGAGAGATACAGAGTGTTGCCCCATTACGAAGCAATGCTTTAGCGGAGCGCGAATGTCTGTGTGGCAGCGAATGCAGTTCCAAGGGACAGTGAAAACCAGCTAGAGCTTTCAGTGCTGGCAGCTTTCCTGTGGGCGCAATCTCTGGACGTTTCCAATTTGGCAGCCGGGCTCTGCCAGAGAGAGATACAGAGTGTTGCCCCATTACGAAGCAATGCTTTAGCAGAGCGCGAATGTCTGTGTGGCAGCGAATGCAGTTCCAAGGGACAGTGAAAACCAGCTAGAGCTTTCAGTGCTGGCAGCTTTCCTGTGGGTGCAATCTCTGGACGTTTCCAATTTGGCAGCCGGGCTCTGCCAGAGAGAGATACAGAATGTTGCCCCATTACGAAGCAATGCTTTAGCAGAGCGCGAATGTCTGTGTGGCAGCGAATGCAGTTCCAAGGGACAGTGAAAACCAGCTAGAGCTTTCAGTGCTGGCAGCTTTCCTGTGGGCGCAATCTCTGGACGTTTCCAATTTGGCAGCCGGGCTCTGCCAGAGAGAGATACAGAGTGTTGCCCCATTACGAAGCAATGCTTTAGCAGAGCGCGAATGTCTGTGTGGCAGCGAATGCAGCTCCAAGGGACAGTGAAAACCAGCTAGAGCTTTCAGTGCTGGCAGCTTTCCTGTGGGCGCAATCTCTGGACGTTTCCAATTTGGCAGCCGGGCTCTGCCAGAGAGAGATACAGAATGTTGCCCCATTACGAAGCAATGCTTTAGCAGAGCGCGAATGTCTGTGTGGCAGCGAATGCAGTTCCAAGGGACAGTGAAAACCAGCTAGAGCTTTCAGTGCTGGCAGCTTTCCTGTGGGCGCAATCTCTGGACGTTTCCAATTTGGCAGCCGGGCTCTGCCAGAGAGAGATACAGAGTGTTGCCCCATTACGAAGCAATGCTTTAGCAGAGCGCGAATGTCTGTGTGGCAGCGAATGCAGCTCCAAGGGACAGTGAAAACCAGCTAGAGCTTTCAGTGCTGGCAGCTTTCCTGTGGGCGCAATCTCTGGACGTTTCCAATTTGGCAGCCGGGCTCTGCCACAGAGAGATACAGAGTGTTGCCCCATTACGAAGCAATGCTTTAGCAGAGCGCGAATGTCTGTGTGGCAGCGAATGCAGTTCCAAGGGACAGTGAAAACCAGCTAGAGCTTTCAGTGCTGGCAGCTTTCCTGTGGGCGCAATCTCTGGACGTTTCCAATTTGGCAGCCGGGCTCTGCCAGAGAGAGATACAGAGTGTTGCCCAATTCGGAAGCAAAGCTTTAGCAGAGCGCGAATGTCTGTGTGGCAGCGAATGCAGTTCCAAGGGACAGTGAAAACCAGCTAGAGCTTTCAGTGCTGGCAGCTTTCCTGTGGGCGCAATCTCTGGACGTTTCCAATTTGGCAGCCGGGCTCTGCCAGAGAGAGATACAGAGTGTTGCCCCATTACGAAGCAATGCTTTAGCAGAGCGCGAATGTCTGTGTGGCAGCGAATGCATTTCCAAGGGACAGTGAAAACCAGCTACAGTTTTCAGTGCTGGCAGCTTTCCTGTGGGCGCAATGTCTGGACGTTTACAATTTGGCAGCCGGGCTCTGCCAGAGAGAGATACAGAGTGTTGCCCCATTAGGAAGCAATGCTTTAGCAGAGCGCGAATGTCTGTGTGGCAGCGAATGCAGTTCCAAGGGACAGTGAAAACCAGCTAGAGCTTTCAGTGCTGGCAGCTTTCCTGTGGGCGCAATCTCTGGACGTTTCCAATTTGGCAGCCGGGCTCTGCCAGAGAGAGATACAGAGTGTTGCCCCATTACGAAGCAATGCTTTAGCAGAGCGTGAATGTCTGTGTTGCAGCGAATGCAGCTCCAACGGACAGTGAAAACCAGCTAGAGCTTTCAGTGCTGGCAGCTTTCCTGTGGGCGCAATCTCTGGACGTTTCCAATTTGACAGCCGGGCTCTGCCAGAGAGAGATACAGAATGTTGCCCCATTACGAAGCAATGCTTTAGCAGAGCGCGAATGTCTGTGTGGCAGCGAATGCAGTTCCAAGGGACAGTGAAAACCAGCTAGAGTTTTCAGTGCTGGCAGCTTTCCTGTGGGCGCAATCTCTGGACGTTTCCAATTTGGCAGCCGGGCTCTGCCAGAGAGAGATACAGAGTGTTGCCCCATTACGAAGCAATGCTTTAGCAGAGCGCGAATGTCTGTGTGGCAGCGAATGCAGTTCCAAGGGACAGTGAAAACCAGCTACAATTTTCAGTGCTGGCAGCTTTCCTGTGGGCGCAATGTCTCGACGTTTCCAATTTGGCAGCCGGGCTCTGCCAGAGAGAGATACAGAGTGTTGCCCCATTAGGAAGCAATGCTTTAGCAGAGCGCGAATGTCTGTGTGGCAGCGAATGCAGTTCCAAGGGACAGTGAAAACCAGCTAGAGCTTTCAGTGCTGGCAGCTTTCCTGTGGGCGCAATCTCTGGACGTTTCCAATTTGGCAGCCGGGCTCTGCCAGATAGAAATACAGAATGTTGCCCAATTACCAAGTTAAGCCTTAGCAGATCGCGAATGTCTGTGTGGCAGCGAATGCAGTTCCAAGGGACAGTGAAAACCAGCTAGAGCTTTCAGTGCTGGCAGCTTTCCTGTGGGCGCAATCTCTGGACGTTTCCAATTTGGCAGCCGGGCTCTGCCAGAGAGAGATACAGAGTGTTGCCCCATTACGAAGCAATGCTTTAGCAGAGCGCGAATGTCTGTGTGGCAGCGAATGCAGTTCCAAGGGACAGTGAAAACCAGCTAGAGCTTTCAGTGCTGGCAGCTTTCCTGTGGGTGCAATCTCTGGACGTTTCCAATTTGGCAGCCGGGCTCTGCCAGAGAGAGATACAGAATGTTGCCCCATTACGAAGCAATGCTTTAGCAGAGCGCGAATGTCTGTGTGGCAGCGAATGCAGTTCCAAGGGACAGTGAAAACCAGCTACAGTTTTCAGTGCTGGCAGCTTTCCTGTGGGCGCAATGTCTGGACGTTTCCAATTTGGCAGCCGGGCTCTGCCAGAGAGAGATACAGAGTGTTGCCCCATTAGGAAGCAATGCTTTAGCAGAGCGCGAATGTCTGTGTGGCAGCGAATGCAGTTCCAAGGGACAGTGAAAACCAGCTAGAGCTTTCAGTGCTGGCAGCTTTCCTGTGGGCGCAATCTCTGGACGTTTCCAATTTGGCAGCCGGGCTCTGCCAGAGAGAGATACAGAGTGTTGCCCCATTACGAAGCAATGCTTGAGCAGAGCGCGAATGTCTGTGTGGCAGCGAATGCAGCTCCAAGGGACAGTGAAAACCAGCTAGAGCTTTCAGTGCTGGCAGCTTTCCTGTGGGCGCAATCTCTGGACGTTTCCAATTTGGCAGCCGGGCTCTGCCACAGAGAGATACAGAGTGTTGCCCCATTACGAAGCAATGCTTTAGCAGAGCGCGAATGTCTGTGTGGCAGCGAATGCAGTTCCAAGGGACAGTGAAAACCAGCTAGAGCTTTCAGTGCTGGCAGCTTTCCTGTGGGCGCAATCTCTGGACGTTTCCAATTTGGCAGCCGGGCTCTGCCAGAGAGAGATACAGAGTGTTGCCCAATTCGGAAGCAAAGCTTTAGCAGAGCGCGAATGTCTGTGTGGCAGCGAATGCAGTTCCAAGGGACAGTGAAAACCAGCTAGAGCTTTCAGTGCTGGCAGCTTTCCTGTGGGCGCAATCTCTGGACGTTTCCAATTTGGCAGCCGGGCTCTGCCAGAGAGAGATACAGAGTGTTGCCCCATTACGAAGCAATGCTTTAGCAGAGCGCGAATGTCTGTGTGGCAGCGAATGCAGTTCCAAGGGACAGTGAAAACCAGCTACAGTTTTCAGTGCTGGCAGCTTTCCTGTGGGCGCAATGTCTGGACGTTTACAATTTGGCAGCCGGGCTCTGCCAGAGAGAGATACAGAGTGTTGCCCCATTAGGAAGCAATGCTTTAGCAGAGCGCGAATGTCTGTGTGGCAGCGAATGCAGTTCCAAGGGACAGTGAAAACCAGCTAGAGCTTTCAGTGCTGGCAGCTTTCCTGTGGGCGCAATCTCTGGACGTTTCCAATTTGGCAGCCGGGCTCTGCCAGAGAGAGATACAGAGTGTTGCCCCATTACGAAGCAATGCTTTAGCAGAGCGTGAATGTCTGTGTTGCAGCGAATGCAGCTCCAACGGACAGTGAAAACCAGCTAGAGCTTTCAGTGCTGGCAGCTTTCCTGTGGGCGCAATCTCTGGACGTTTCCAATTTGACAGCCGGGCTCTGCCAGAGAGAGATACAGAATGTTGCCCCATTACGAAGCAATGCTTTAGCAGAGCGCGAATGTCTGTGTGGCAGCGAATGCAGTTCCAAGGGACAGTGAAAACCAGCTAGAGCTTTCAGTGCTGGCAGCTTTCCTGTGGGCGCAATCTCTGGACGTTTCCAATTTGGCAGCCGGGCTCTGCCAGAGAGAGATACAGAATGTTGCCCCATTACGAAGCAATGCTTTAGCAGAGCGCGAATGTCTGTGTGGCAGCGAATGCAGTTCCAAGGGACAGTGAAAACCAGCTACAATTTTCAGTGCTGGCAGCTTTCCTGTGGGCGCAATGTCTGGACGTTTCCAATTTGGCAGCCGGGCTCTGCCAGAGAGAGATACAGAGTGTTGCCCCATTAGGAAGCAATGCTTTAGCAGAGCGCGAATGTCTGTGTGGCAGCGAATGCAGTTCCAAGGGACAGTGAAAACCAGCTAGAGCTTTCAGTGCTGGCAGCTTTCCTGTGGGCGCAATCTCTGGACGTTTCCAATTTGGCAGCCGGGCTCTGCCAGAGAGAGATACAGAGTGTTGCCCCATTAGGAAGCAATGCTTGAGCAGAGCGCGAATGTCTGTGTGGCAGCGAATGCAGTTCCAAGGGACAGTGAAAACCAGCTAGAGCTTTCAGTGCTGGCAGCTTTCCTGTGGGCGCAATCTCTGGACGTTTCCAATTTGGCAGCCGGGCTCTGCCAGAGAGAGATACAGAGTGTTGCCCCATTACGAAGCAATGCTTTAGCAGAGCGCGAATGTCTGTGTGGCAGCGAATGCAGTTCCAAGGGACAGTGAAAACCAGCTAGAGCTTTCAGTGCTGGCAGCTTTCCTGTGGGTGCAATCTCTGGACGTTTCCAATTTGGCAGCCGGGCTCTGCCAGAGAGAGATACAGAATGTTGCCCCATTACGAAGCAATGCTTTAGCAGAGCGCGAATGTCTGTGTGGCAGCGAATGCAGTTCCAAGGGACAGTGAAAACCAGCTACAGTTTTCAGTGCTGGCAGCTTTCCTGTGGGCGCAATGTCTGGACGTTTCCAATTTGGCAGCCGGGCTCTGCCAGAGAGAGATACAGAGTGTTGCCCCATTAGGAAGCAATGCTTTAGCAGAGCGCGAATGTCTGTGTGGCAGCGAATGCAGTTCCAAGGGACAGTGAAAACCAGCTAGAGCTTTCAGTGCTGGCAGCTTTCCTGTGGGCGCAATCTCTGGACGTTTCCAATTTGGCAGCCGGGCTCTGCCAGAGAGAGATACAGAGTGTTGCCCCATTACGAAGCAATGCTTGAGCAGAGCGCGAATGTCTGTGTGGCAGCGAATGCAGTTCCAAGGGACAGTGAAAACCAGCTAGAGCTTTCAGTGCTGGCAGCTTTCCTGTGGGCGCAATCTCTGGACGTTTCCAATTTGGCAGCCGGGCTCTGCCAGATAGAAATACAGAATGTTGCCCAATTACCAAGTTAAGCTTTAGCAGATCGCGAATGTCTGTGTGGCAGCGAATGCAGTTCCAAGGGACAGTGAAAACCAGCTAGAGCTTTCAGTGCTGGCAGCTTTCCTGTGGGCGCAATCTCTGGACGTTTCCAATTTGGCAGCCGGGCTCTGCCAGAGAGAGATACAGAGTGTTGCCCCATTACGAAGCAATGCTTTAGCAGAGCGCGAATGTCTGTGTGGCAGCGAATGCAGTTCCAAGGGACAGTGAAAACCAGCTAGAGCTTTCAGTGCTGGCAGCTTTCCTGTGGGTGCAATCTCTGGACGTTTCCAATTTGGCAGCCGGGCTCTGCCAGAGAGAGATACAGAATGTTGCCCCATTACGAAGCAATGCTTTAGCAGAGCGCGAATGTCTGTGTGGCAGCGAATGCAGTTCCAAGGGACAGTGAAAACCAGCTAGAGCTTTCAGTGCTGGCAGCTTTCCTGTGGGCGCAATCTCTGGACGTTTCCAATTTGGCAGCCCGGCTCTGCCACAGAGAGATACAGAGTGTTGCCCCATTACGAAGCAATGCTTTAGCAGAGCGCGAATGTCTGTGTGGCAGCGAATGCAGTTCCAAGGGACAGTGAAAACCAGCTAGAGCTTTCAGTGCTGGCAGCTTTCCTGTGGGTGCAATCTCTGGACGTTTCCAATTTGGCAGCCGGGCTCTGCCAGAGAGAGATACAGAATGTTGCCCAATTACCAAGTTAAGCTTTAGCAGAGCGCGAATGTCTGTGTGGCAGCGAATGCAGTTCCAAGGGACAGTGAAAACCAGCTAGAGCTTTCAGTGCTGGCAGCTTTCCTGTGGGCGCAATCTCTGGACGTTTCCAATTTGGCAGCCGGGCTCTGCCAGAGAGAGATACAGAGTGTTGCCCCATTAGGAAGCAATGCTTGAGCAGAGCGCGAATGTCTGTGTGGCAGCGAATGCAGTTCCAAGGGACAGTGAAAACCAGCTAGAGCTTTCAGTGCTGGCAGCTTTCCTGTGGGCGCAATCTCTGGACGTTTCCAATTTGGCAGCCGGGCTCTGCCAGATAGAAATACAGAATGTTGCCCAATTACCAAGTTAAGCTTTAGCAGAGCACGAATGTCTGTGTGGCAGCGAATGCAGTTCCAAGGGACAGTGAAAACCAGCTAGAGCTTTCAGTGCTGGCAGCTTTCCTGTGGGCGCAATCTCTGGACGTTTCCAATTTGGCAGCCGGGCTCTGCCAGAGAGAGATACAGAATGTTGCCCCATTACGAAGCAATGCTTTAGCAGAGCGCGAATGTCTGTCTGGCAGCGAATGCAGTTCCAAGGGACAGTGAAAACCAGCTAGAGCTTTCAGTGCTGGCAGCTTTCCTGTGGGCGCAATCTCTGGACGTTTCCAATTTGGCAGCCGGGCTCTGCCAGAGAGAGAGACAGAGTGTTGCCCCATTAGGAAGCAATGCTTTAGCAGAGCGCGAATGTCTGTGTGGCAGCGAATGCAGTTCCAAGGGACAGTGAAAACCAGCTAGAGCTTTCAGTGCTGGCAGCTTTCCTGTGGGCGCAATCTCTGGACGTTTCCAATTTGGCAGCCGGGCTCTGCCAGAGAGAGAGACAGAGTGTTGCCCCATTACGAAGCAATGCTTTAGCAGAGCGCGAATGTCTGTGTGGCAGCGAATGCAGTTCCAAGGGACAGTGAAAACCAGCTAGAGCTTTCAGTGCTGGCAGCTTTCCTGTGGGCGCAATCTCTGGACGTTTCCAATTTGGCAGCCCGGCTCTGCCACAGAGAGATACAGAGTGTTGCCCCATTACGAAGCAATGCTTTAGCAGAGCGCGAATGTCTGTGTGGCAGCGAATGCAGTTCCAAGGGACAGTGAAAACCAGCTAGAGCTTTCAGTGCTGGCAGCTTTCCTGTGGGTGCAATCTCTGGACGTTTCCAATTTGGCAGCCGGGCTCTGCCAGAGAGAGATACAGAATGTTGCCCAATTACCAAGTTAAGCTTTAGCAGAGCGCGAATGTCTGTGTGGCAGCGAATGCAGTTCCAAGGGACAGTGAAAACCAGCTAGAGCTTTCAGTGCTGGCAGCTTTCCTGTGGGCGCAATCTCTGGACGTTTCCAATTTGGCAGCCGGGCTCTGCCAGAGAGAGATACAGAGTGTTGCCCCATTAGGAAGCAATGCTTGAGCAGAGCGCGAATGTCTGTGTGGCAGCGAATGCAGTTCCAAGGGACAGTGAAAACCAGCTAGAGCTTTCAGTGCTGGCAGCTTTCCTGTGGGCGCAATCTCTGGACGTTTCCAATTTGGCAGCCGGGCTCTGCCAGATAGAAATACAGAATGTTGCCCAATTACCAAGTTAAGCTTTAGCAGAGCACGAATGTCTGTGTGGCAGCGAATGCAGTTCCAAGGGACAGTGAAAACCAGCTAGAGCTTTCAGTGCTGGCAGCTTTCCTGTGGGCGCAATCTCTGGACGTTTCCAATTTGGCAGCCGGGCTCTGCCAGAGAGAGATACAGAATGTTGCCCCATTACGAAGCAATGCTTTAGCAGAGCGCGAATGTCTGTCTGGCAGCGAATGCAGTTCCAAGGGACAGTGAAAACCAGCTAGAGCTTTCAGTGCTGGCAGCTTTCCTGTGGGCGCAATCTCTGGACGTTTCCAATTTGGCAGCCGGGCTCTGCCAGAGAGAGAGACAGAGTGTTGCCCCATTAGGAAGCAATGCTTTAGCAGAGCGCGAATGTCTGTGTGGCAGCGAATGCAGTTCCAAGGGACAGTGAAAACCAGCTAGAGCTTTCAGTGCTGGCAGCTTTCCTGTGGGCGCAATCTCTGGACGTTTCCAATTTGGCAGCCGGGCTCTGCCAGAGAGAGAGACAGAGTGTTGCCCCATTACGAAGCAATGCTTTAGCAGAGCGCGAATGTCTGTGTGGCAGCGAATGCAGTTCCAAGGTATAGTGAAAACCAGCTAGAGCTTTCAGTGCTGGCAGCTTTCCTGTGGGCGCAATCTCTGGACGTTTCCAATTTGGCAGCCGGGCTCTGCCACAGAGAGATACAGAGTGTTGCCCCATTACGAAGCAATGCTTTAGCAGAGCGCGAATGTCTGTGTGGCAGCGAATGCAGTTCCAAGGGACAGTGAAAACCAGCTACAGTTTTCAGTGCTGGCAGCTTTCCTGTGGGCGCAATGTCTGGACGTTTCCAATTTGGCAGCCGGGCTCTGCCAGAGAGAGAGACAGAGTGTTGCCCCATTAGGAAGCAATGCTTTAGCAGAGCGCGAATGTCTGTGTGGCAGCGAATGCAGTTCCAAGGGACAGTGAAAACCAGCTAGAGCTTTCAGTGCTGGCAGCTTTCCTGTGGGCGCAATCTCTGGACGTTTCCAATTTGGCAGCCGGGCTCTGCCAGAGAGAGATACAGAGTGTTGCCCCATTACGAAGCAATGCTTTAGCAGAGCGCGAATGTCTGTGTGGCAGCGAATGCAGCTCCAAGGGACAGTGAAAACCAGCTAGAGCTTTCAGTGCTGGCAGCTTTCCTGTGGGCGCAATCTCTGGACGTTTCCAATTTGGCAGCCGGGCTCTGCCAGAGAGAGATACAGAGTGTTGCCCCATTAGGAAGCAATGCTTTAGCAGAGCGCGAATGTCTGTGTGGCAGCGAATGCAGTTCCAAGGGACAGTGAAAACCAGCTAGAGCTTTCAGTGCTGGCAGCTTTCCTGTGGGCGCAATCTCTGGACGTTTCCAATTTGGCAGCCGGGCTCTGCCAGAGAGAGAGACAGAGTGTTGCCCCATTACGAAGCAATGCTTTAGCAGAGCGCGAATGTCTGTGTGGCAGCGAATGCAGCTCCAAGGGACAGTGAAAACCAGCTAGAGCTTTCAGTGCTGGCAGCTTTCCTGTGGGCGAAATCTCTGGAGGTTTCCAATTTGGCAGCCGGGCTCTGGCAGAGAGAGATACAGAATGTTGCCCCATTACGAAGCAATGCTTTAGCAGAGCGCGAATGTCTGTGTGGCAGCGAATGCAGTTCCAAGGGACAGTGAAAACCAGCTAGAGCTTTCAGTGCTGGCAGCTTTCCTGTGGGCGCAATCTCTGGACGTTTCCAATTTGGCAGCCGGGCTCTGCCAGAGAGAGATACAGAGTGTTGCCCCATTACGAAGCAATGCTTTAGCAGAGCGCGAATGTCTGTGTGGCAGCGAATGCAGTTCCAAGGGACAGTGAAAACCAGCTAGAGCTTTCAGTGCTGGCAGCTTTCCTGTGGGCGCAATCTCTGGACGTTTCCAATTTGGCAGCCGGGCTCTGCCAGAGAGAGATACAGAATGTTGCCCAATTACCAAGTTAAGCTTTAGCAGAGCGCGAATGTCTGTGTGGCAGCGAATGCAGTTCCAAGGGACAGTGAAAACCAGCTAGAGCTTTCAGTGCTGGCAGCTTTCCTGTGGGCGCAATCTCTGGACGTTTCCAATTTGGCAGCCGGGCTCTGCCACAGAGAGATACAGAGTGTTGCCCCATTACGAAGCAATGCTTTAGCAGAGCGCGAATGTCTGTGTGGCAGCGAATGCAGTTCCAAGGGACAGTGAAAACCAGCTACAGTTTTCACTGCTGGCAGCTTTCCTGTGGGCGCAATGTCTGGACGTTTCCAATTTGGCAGCCGGGCTCTGCCAGAGAGAGAGACAGAGTGTTGCCCCATTACGAAGCAATGCTTTAGCAGAGCGCGAATGTCTGTGTGGCAGCGAATGCAGTTCCAAGGGACAGTGAAAACCAGCTACAGTTTTCAGTGCTGGCAGCTTTCCTGTGGGCGCAATGTCTGGACGTTTCCAATTTGGCAGCCGGGCTCTGCCAGAGAGAGAGACAGAGTGTTGCCCCATTAGGAAGCAATGCTTTAGCAGAGCGCGAATGTCTGTGTGGCAGCGAATGCAGCTCCAAGGGACAGTGAAAACCAGCTAGAGCTTTCAGTGCTGGCAGCTTTCCTGTGGGCGCAATCTCTGGACGTTTCCAATTTGGCAGCCGGGCTCTGCCAGAGAGAGATACAGAGTGTTGCCCCATTACGAAGCAATGCTTTAGCAGAGCGCGAATGTCTGTGTGGCAGCGAATGCAGTTCCAAGGGACAGTGAAAACCAGCTAGAGCTTTCAGTGCTGGCAGCTTTCCTGTGGGCGCAATCTCTGGACGTTTCCAATTTGGCAGCCGGGCTCTGCCAGAGAGAGAGACAGAGTGTTGCCCCATTACGAAGCAATGCTTTAGCAGAGCGCGAATGTCTGTGTGGCAGCGAATGCAGCTCCAAGGGACAGTGAAAACCAGCTAGAGCTTTCAGTGCTGGCAGCTTTCCTGTGGGCGAAATCTCTGGACGTTTCCAATTTGGCAGCCGGGCTCTGCCAGAGAGAGATACAGAATGTTGCCCCATTACGAAGCAATGCTTTAGCAGAGCGCGAATGTCTGTGTGGCAGCGAATGCAGTTCCAAGGGACAGTGAAAACCAGCTAGAGCTTTCAGTGCTGGCAGCTTTCCTGTGGGCGCAATCTCTGGACGTTTCCAATTTGGCAGCCGGGCTCTGCCAGAGAGAGATACAGAGTGTTGCCCCATTACGAAGCAATGCTTTAGCAGAGCGCGAATGTCTGTGTGGCAGCGAATGCAGTTCCAAGGGACAGTGAAAACCAGCTAGAGCTTTCAGTGCTGGCAGCTTTCCTGTGGGCGCAATCTCTGGACGTTTCCAATTTGGCAGCCGGGCTCTGCCAGAGAGAGATACAGAATGTTGCCCAATTACCAAGTTAAGCTTTAGCAGAGCGCGAATGTCTGTGTGGCAGCGAATGCAGTTCCAAGGGACAGTGAAAACCAGCTAGAGCTTTCAGTGCTGGCAGCTTTCCTGTGGGCGCAATCTCTGGACGTTTCCAATTTGGCAGCCGGGCTCTGCCACAGAAAGATACAGAGTGTTGCCCCATTACGAAGCAATGCTTTAGCAGAGCGCGAATGTCTGTGTGGCAGCGAATGCAGTTCCAAGGGACAGTGAAAACCAGCTACAGTTTTCACTGCTGGCAGCTTTCCTGTGGGCGCAATGTCTGGACGTTTCCAATTTGGCAGCCGGGCTCTGCCAGAGAGAGAGACAGAGTGTTGCCCCATTACGAAGCAATGCTTTAGCAGAGCGCGAATGTCTGTGTGGCAGCGAATGCAGTTCCAAGGGACAGTGAAAACCAGCTAGAGCTTTCAGTGCTGGCAGCTTTCCTGTGGGCGCAATCTCTGGACGTTTCCAATTTGGCAGCCGGGCTCTGCCAGAGAGAGAGACAGAGTGTTGCCCCATTACGAAGCAATGCTTTAGCAGAGCGCGAATGTCTGTGTGGCAGCGAATGCAGCTCCAAGGGACAGTGAAAACCAGCTAGAGCTTTCAGTGCTGGCAGCTTTCCTGTGGACGAAATCTCTGGACGTTTCCAATTTGGCAGCCGGGCTCTGCCAGAGAGAGATACAGAATGTTGCCCCATTACGAAGCAATGCTTTAGCAGAGCGCGAATGTCTGTGTGGCAGCGAATGCAGTTCCAAGGGACAGTGAAAACCAGCTAGAGCTTTCAGTGCTGGCAGCTTTCCTGTGGGCGCAATCTCTGGACGTTTCCAATTTGGCAGCCGGGCTCTGCCAGAGAGAGATACAGAATGTTGCCCAATTACCAAGTTAAGCTTTAGCAGAGCGCGAATGTCTGTGTGGCAGCGAATGCAGTTCCAAGGGACAGTGAAAACCAGCTAGAGCTTTCAGTGCTGGCAGCTTTCCTGTGGGCGCAATCTCTGGACGTTTCCAATTTGGCAGCCGGGCTCTGCCAGAGAGAGATACAGAGTGTTGCCCCATTACGAAGCAATGCTTTAGCAGAGCGCGAATGTCTGTGTGGCAGCGAATGCAGTTCCAAGGGACAGTGAAAACCAGCTACAGTTTTCAGTGCTGGCAGCTTTCCTGTGGGCGCAATGTCTGGACGTTTCCAATTTGGCAGCCGGGCTCTGCCAGAGAGAGATACAGAGTGTTGCCCCATTACGAAGCAATGCTTTAGCAGAGCGCGAATGTCTGTGTGGCAGCAAATGCAGTTCCAAGGGACAGTGAAAACCAGCTAGAGCTTTCAGTGCTGGCAGCTTTCCTGTGGGCGCAATCTCTGGACGTTTCCAATTTGGCAGCCGGGCTCTGCCAGAGAGAGATACAGAATATTGCCCAATTACCAAGTTAAGCTTTAGCAGAGCGCGAATGTCTGTGTGGCAGCGAATGCAGTTCCAAGGGACAGTGAAAACCAGCTAGAGCTTTCAGTGCTGGCAGCTTTCCTGTGGGCGCAATCTCTGGACGTTTCCAATTTGGCAGCCGGGCTCTGCCAGAGAGAGATACAGAGTGTTGCCCCATTAGGAAGCAATGCTTTAGCAGAGCGCGAATGTCTGTGTGGCAGCGAATGCAGTTCCAAGGGACAGTGAAAACCAGCTACAGTTTTCAGTGCTGGCAGCTTTCCTGTGGGCGCAATCTCTGGACGTTTCCAATTTGGCAGCCGGGCTCTGCCAGAGAGAGAGACAGAGTGTTGCCCCATTAGGAAGCAATGCTTTAGCAGAGCGCGAATGTCTGTGTGGCAGCGAATGCAGTTCCAAGGGACAGTGAAAACCAGCTAGAGCTTTCAGTGCTGGCAGCTTTCCTGTGGGCGCAATCTCTGGACGTTTCCAATTTGGCAGCCGGGCTCTGCCAGAGAGAGAGACAGAGTGTTGCCCCTTTAGGAAGCAATGCTTTAGCGGAGCGCGAATGTCTGTGTGGCAGCGAATGCAGTTCCAAGGGACAGTGAAAACCAGCTAGAGCTTTCAGTGCTGGCAGCTTTCCTGTGGGCGCAATCTCTGGACGTTTCCAATTTGGCAGCCGGGCTCTGCCAGAGAGAGATACAGAGTGTTGCCCCATTACGAAGCAATGCTTTAGCAGAGCGCGAATGTCTGTGTGGCAGCGAATGCAGCTCCAAGGGACAGTGAAAACCAGCTAGAGCTTTCATTGCTGGCAGCTTTCCTGTGGGCGCAATCTCTGGACGTTTCCAATTTGGCAGCCGGGCTCTGGCAGAGAGAGATACAGAATGTTGCCCCATTACGAAGCAATGCTTTAGCAGAGCGCGAATGTCTGTGTGGCAGCGAATGCAGTTCCAAGGGACAGTGAAAACCAGCTAGAGCTTTCAGTGCTGGCAGCTTTCCTGTGGGCGCAATCTCTGGACGTTTCCAATTTGGCAGCCGGGCTCTGCCAGAGAGAGATACAGAGTGTTGCCCCATTACGAAGCAATGCTTTAGCAGAGCGCGAATGTCTGTGTGGCAGCGAATGCAGTTCCAAGGGACAGTGAAAACCAGCTACAGTTTTCAGTGCTGGCAGCTTTCCTGTGGGCGCAATGTCTGGACGTTTCCAATTTGGCAGCCGGGCTCTGCCAGAGAGAGATACAGAGTGTTGCCCCATTACGAAGCAATGCTTTAGCAGAGCGCGAATGTCTGTGTGGCAGCGAATGCAGTTCCAAGGGACAGTGAAAACCAGCTAGAGCTTTCAGTGCTGGCAGCTTTCCTGTGGACGAAATCTCTGGACGTTTCCAATTTGGCAGCCGGGCTCTGCCAGAGAGAGATACAGAATGTTGCCCCATTACGAAGCAATGCTTTAGCAGAGCGCGAATGTCTGTGTGGCAGCGAATGCAGTTCCAAGGGACAGTGAAAACCAGCTAGAGCTTTCAGTGCTGGCAGCTTTCCTGTGGGCGCAATCTCTGGACGTTTCCAATTTGGCAGCCGGGCTCTGCCAGAGAGAGAGACAGAATGTTGCCCAATTACCAAGTTAAGCTTTAGCAGAGCGCGAATGTCTGTGTGGCAGCGAATGCAGTTCCAAGGGACAGTGAAAACCAGCTAGAGCTTTCAGTGCTGGCAGCTTTCCTGTGGGCGCAATCTCTGGACGTTTCCAATTTGGCAGCCGGGCTCTGCCAGAGAGAGATACAGAGTGTTGCCCCATTACGAAGCAATGCTTTAGCAGAGCGCGAATGTCTGTGTGGCAGCGAATGCAGTTCCAAGGGACAGTGAAAACCAGCTACAGTTTTCAGTGCTGGCAGCTTTCCTGTGGGCGCAATGTCTGGACGTTTCCAATTTGGCAGCCGGGCTCTGCCAGAGAGAGAGACAGAATATTGCCCAATTACCAAGTTAAGCTTTAGCAGAGCGCGAATGTCTGTGTGGCAGCGAATGCAGTTCCAAGGGACAGTGAAAACCAGCTAGAGCTTTCAGTGCTGGCAGCTTTCCTGTGGGCGCAATCTCTGGACGTTTCCAATTTGGCAGCCGGGCTCTGCCAGAGAGAGATACAGAGTGTTGCCCCATTAGGAAGCAATGCTTTAGCAGAGCGCGAATGTCTGTGTGGCAGCGAATGCAGTTCCAAGGGACAGTGAAAACCAGCTACAGTTTTCAGTGCTGGCAGCTTTCCTGTGGGCGCAATCTCTGGACGTTTCCAATTTGGCAGCCGGGCTCTGCCAGAGAGAGATACAGAGTGTTGCCCCATTAGGAAGCAATGCTTTAGCAGAGCGCGAATGTCTGTGTGGCAGCGAATGCAGTTCCAAGGGACAGTGAAAACCAGCTAGAGCTTTCAGTGCTGGCAGCTTTCCTGTGGGCGCAATCTCTGGACGTTTCCAATTTGGCAGCCGGGCTCTGCCAGAGAGAGAGACAGAGTGTTGCCCCATTACGAAGCAATGCTTTAGCAGAGCGCGAATGTCTGTGTGGCAGCGAATGCAGTTCCAAGGGACAGTGAAAACCAGCTAGAGCTTTCAGTGCTGGCAGCTTTCCTGTGGGCGAAATCTCTGGACGTTTCCAATTTGGCAGCCGGGCTCTGCCAGAGAGAGATACAGAGTGTTGCCCCATTACGAAGCAATGCTTTAGCAGAGCGCGAATGTCTGTGTGGCAGCGAATGCAGTTCCAAGGGACAGTGAAAACCAGCTAGAGCTTTCAGTGCTGGCAGCTTTCCTGTGGGCGCAATCTCTGGACGTTTCCAATTTGGCAGCCGGGCTCTGCCAGAGAGAGATACAGAATGTTGCCCAATTACCAAGTTAAGCTTTAGCAGAGCGCGAATGTCTGTGTGGCAGCGAATGCAGTTCCAAGGGACAGTGAAAACCAGCTAGAGCTTTCAGTGCTGGCAGCTTTCCTGTGGGCGCAATCTCTGGACGTTTCCAATTTGGCAGCCGGGCTCTGCCACAGAAAGATACAGAGTGTTGCCCCATTACGAAGCAATGCTTTAGCAGAGCGCGAATGTCTGTGTGGCAGCGAATGCAGTTCCAAGGGACAGTGAAAACCAGCTACAGTTTTCACTGCTGGCAGCTTTCCTGTGGGCGCAATGTCTGGACGTTTCCAATTTGGCAGCCGGGCTCTGCCAGAGAGAGAGACAGAGTGTTGCCCCATTACGAAGCAATGCTTTAGCAGAGCGCGAATGTCTGTGTGGCAGCGAATGCAGTTCCAAGGGACAGTGAAAACCAGCTAGAGCTTTCAGTGCTGGCAGCTTTCCTGTGGGCGCAATCTCTGGACGTTTCCAATTTGGCAGCCGGGCTCTGCCAGAGAGAGAGACAGAGTGTTGCCCCATTACGAAGCAATGCTTTAGCAGAGCGCGAATGTCTGTGTGGCAGCGAATGCAGCTCCAAGGGACAGTGAAAACCAGCTAGAGCTTTCAGTGCTGGCAGCTTTCCTGTGGACGAAATCTCTGGACGTTTCCAATTTGGCAGCCGGGCTCTGCCAGAGAGAGATACAGAATGTTGCCCCATTACGAAGCAATGCTTTAGCAGAGCGCGAATGTCTGTGTGGCAGCGAATGCAGTTCCAAGGGACAGTGAAAACCAGCTAGAGCTTTCAGTGCTGGCAGCTTTCCTGTGGGCGCAATCTCTGGACGTTTCCAATTTGGCAGCCGGGCTCTGCCAGAGAGAGATACAGAATGTTGCCCAATTACCAAGTTAAGCTTTAGCAGAGCGCGAATGTCTGTGTGGCAGCGAATGCAGTTCCAAGGGACAGTGAAAACCAGCTAGAGCTTTCAGTGCTGGCAGCTTTCCTGTGGGCGCAATCTCTGGACGTTTCCAATTTGGCAGCCGGGCTCTGCCAGAGAGAGATACAGAGTGTTGCCCCATTACGAAGCAATGCTTTAGCAGAGCGCGAATGTCTGTGTGGCAGCGAATGCAGTTCCAAGGGACAGTGAAAACCAGCTACAGTTTTCAGTGCTGGCAGCTTTCCTGTGGGCGCAATGTCTGGACGTTTCCAATTTGGCAGCCGGGCTCTGCCAGAGAGAGAGACAGAGTGTTGCCCCATTACGAAGCAATGCTTTAGCAGAGCGCGAATGTCTGTGTGGCAGCAAATGCAGTTCCAAGGGACAGTGAAAACCAGCTAGAGCTTTCAGTGCTGGCAGCTTTCCTGTGGGCGCAATCTCTGGACGTTTCCAATTTGGCAGCCGGGCTCTGCCAGAGAGAGATACAGAATATTGCCCAATTACCAAGTTAAGCTTTAGCAGAGCGCGAATGTCTGTGTGGCAGCGAATGCAGTTCCAAGGGACAGTGAAAACCAGCTAGAGCTTTCAGTGCTGGCAGCTTTCCTGTGGGCGCAATCTCTGGACGTTTCCAATTTGGCAGCCGGGCTCTGCCAGAGAGAGATACAGAGTGTTGCCCCATTAGGAAGCAATGCTTTAGCAGAGCGCGAATGTCTGTGTGGCAGCGAATGCAGTTCCAAGGGACAGTGAAAACCAGCTACAGTTTTCAGTGCTGGCAGCTTTCCTGTGGGCGCAATCTCTGGACGTTTCCAATTTGGCAGCCGGGCTCTGCCAGAGAGAGAGACAGAGTGTTGCCCCATTAGGAAGCAATGCTTTAGCAGAGCGCGAATGTCTGTGTGGCAGCGAATGCAGTTCCAAGGGACAGTGAAAACCAGCTAGAGCTTTCAGTGCTGGCAGCTTTCCTGTGGGCGCAATCTCTGGACGTTTCCAATTTGGCAGCCGGGCTCTGCCAGAGAGAGAGACAGAGTGTTGCCCCATTACGAAGCAATGCTTTAGCAGAGCGCGAATGTCTGTGTGGCAGCGAATGCAGCTCCAAGGGACAGTGAAAACCAGCTAGAGCTTTCAGTGCTGGCAGCTTTCCTGTGGACGAAATCTCTGGACGTTTCCAATTTGGCAGCCGGGCTCTGCCAGAGAGAGATACAGAATGTTGCCCCATTACGAAGCAATGCTTTAGCAGAGCGCGAATGTCTGTGTGGCAGCGAATGCAGTTCCAAGGGACAGTGAAAACCAGCTAGAGCTTTCAGTGCTGGCAGCTTTCCTGTGGGCGCAATCTCTGGACGTTTCCAATTTGGCAGCCGGGCTCTGCCAGAGAGAGATACAGAATGTTGCCCAATTACCAAGTTAAGCTTTAGCAGAGCGCGAATGTCTGTGTGGCAGCGAATGCAGTTCCAAGGGACAGTGAAAACCAGCTAGAGCTTTCAGTGCTGGCAGCTTTCCTGTGGGCGCAATCTCTGGACGTTTCCAATTTGGCAGCCGGGCTCTGCCAGAGAGAGATACAGAGTGTTGCCCCATTACGAAGCAATGCTTTAGCAGAGCGCGAATGTCTGTGTGGCAGCGAATGCAGTTCCAAGGGACAGTGAAAACCAGCTACAGTTTTCAGTGCTGGCAGCTTTCCTGTGGGCGCAATGTCTGGACGTTTCCAATTTGGCAGCCGGGCTCTGCCAGAGAGAGAGACAGAGTGTTGCCCCATTACGAAGCAATGCTTTAGCAGAGCGCGAATGTCTGTGTGGCAGCAAATGCAGTTCCAAGGGACAGTGAAAACCAGCTAGAGCTTTCAGTGCTGGCAGCTTTCCTGTGGGCGCAATCTCTGGACGTTTCCAATTTGGCAGCCGGGCTCTGCCAGAGAGAGATACAGAATATTGCCCAATTACCAAGTTAAGCTTTAGCAGAGCGCGAATGTCTGTGTGGCAGCGAATGCAGTTCCAAGGGACAGTGAAAACCAGCTAGAGCTTTCAGTGCTGGCAGCTTTCCTGTGGGCGCAATCTCTGGACGTTTCCAATTTGGCAGCCGGGCTCTGCCAGAGAGAGATACAGAGTGTTGCCCCATTAGGAAGCAATGCTTTAGCAGAGCGCGAATGTCTGTGTGGCAGCGAATGCAGTTCCAAGGGACAGTGAAAACCAGCTACAGTTTTCAGTGCTGGCAGCTTTCCTGTGGGCGCAATCTCTGGACGTTTCCAATTTGGCAGCCGGGCTCTGCCAGAGAGAGAGACAGAGTGTTGCCCCATTAGGAAGCAATGCTTTAGCAGAGCGCGAATGTCTGTGTGGCAGCGAATGCAGTTCCAAGGGACAGTGAAAACCAGCTAGAGCTTTCAGTGCTGGCAGCTTTCCTGTGGGCGCAATCTCTGGACGTTTCCAATTTGGCAGCCGGGCTCTGCCAGAGAGAGAGACAGAGTGTTGCCCCATTAGGAAGCAATGCTTTAGCAGAGCGCGAATGTCTGTGTGGCAGCGAATGCAGTTCCAAGGGACAGTGAAAACCAGCTAGAGCTTTCAGTGCTGGCAGCTTTCCTGTGGGCGAAATCTCTGGACGTTTCCAATTTGGCAGCCGGGCTCTGCCAGAGAGAGAGACAGAGTGTTGCCCCATTAGGAAGCAATGCTTTAGCAGAGCGCGAATGTCTGTGTGGCAGCGAATGCAGTTCCAAGGGACAGTGAAAACCAGCTAGAGCTTTCAGTGCTGGCAGCTTTCCTGTGGGCGCAATCTCTGGACGTTTCCAATTTGGCAGCCGGGCTCTGCCAGAGAGAGATACAGAGTGTTGCCCCATTACGAAGCAATGCTTTAGCAGAGCGCGAATGTCTGTGTGGCAGCGAATGCAGTTCCAAGGGACAGTGAAAACCAGCTAGAGCTTTCAGTGCTGGCAGCTTTCCTGTGGGCGCAATCACTGGACGTTTCCAATTTGGCAGCCGGGCTCTGCCAGAGAGAGATACAGAATGTTGCCCAATTACCAAGTTAAGCTTTAGCAGAGCGCGAATGTCTGTGTGGCAGCGAATGCAGTTCCAAGGGACAGTGAAAACCAGCTAGAGCTTTCAGTGCTGGCAGCTTTCCTGTGGGCGCAATCTCTGGACGTTTCCAATTTGGCAGCCGGGCTCTGCCACAGAAAGATACAGAGTGTTGCCCCATTACGAAGCAATGCTTTAGCAGAGCGCGAATGTCTGTGTGGCAGCGAATGCAGTTCCAAGGGACAGTGAAAACCAGCTACAGTTTTCACTGCTGGCAGCTTTCCTGTGGGCGCAATGTCTGGACGTTTCCAATTTGGCAGCCGGGCTCTGCCAGAGAGAGAGACAGAGTGTTGCCCCATTACGAAGCAATGCTTTAGCAGAGCGCGAATGTCTGTGTGGCAGCGAATGCAGTTCCAAGGGACAGTGAAAACCAGCTAGAGCTTTCAGTGCTGGCAGCTTTCCTGTGGGCGCAATCTCTGGACGTTTCCAATTTGGCAGCCGGGCTCTGCCAGAGAGAGATACAGAATGTTGCCCAATTACCAAGTTAAGCTTTAGCAGAGCGCGAATGTCTGTGTGGCAGCGAATGCAGTTCCAAGGGACAGTGAAAACCAGCTAGAGCTTTCAGTGCTGGCAGCTTTCCTGTGGGCGCAATCTCTGGACGTTTCCAATTTGGCAGCCGGGCTCTGCCAGAGAGAGATACAGAGTGTTGCCCCATTACGAAGCAATGCTTTAGCAGAGCGCGAATGTCTGTGTGGCAGCGAATGCAGTTCCAAGGGACAGTGAAAACCAGCTACAGTTTTCAGTGCTGGCAGCTTTCCTGTGGGCGCAATGTCTGGACGTTTCCAATTTGGCAGCCGGGCTCTGCCAGAGAGAGAGACAGAGTGTTGCCCCATTACGAAGCAATGCTTTAGCAGAGCGCGAATGTCTGTGTGGCAGCAAATGCAGTTCCAAGGGACAGTGAAAACCAGCTAGAGCTTTCAGTGCTGGCAGCTTTCCTGTGGGCGCAATCTCTGGACGTTTCCAATTTGGCAGCCGGGCTCTGCCAGAGAGAGATACAGAATATTGCCCAATTACCAAGTTAAGCTTTAGCAGAGCGCGAATGTCTGTGTGGCAGCGAATGCAGTTCCAAGGGACAGTGAAAACCAGCTAGAGCTTTCAGTGCTGGCAGCTTTCCTGTGGGCGCAATCTCTGGACGTTTCCAATTTGGCAGCCGGGCTCTGCCAGAGAGAGATACAGAGTGTTGCCCCATTAGGAAGCAATGCTTTAGCAGAGCGCGAATGTCTGTGTGGCAGCGAATGCAGTTCCAAGGGACAGTGAAAACCAGCTACAGTTTTCAGTGCTGGCAGCTTTCCTGTGGGCGCAATCTCTGGACGTTTCCAATTTGGCAGCCGGGCTCTGCCAGAGAGAGAGACAGAGTGTTGCCCCATTAGGAAGCAATGCTTTAGCAGAGCGCGAATGTCTGTGTGGCAGCGAATGCAGTTCCAAGGGACAGTGAAAACCAGCTAGAGCTTTCAGTGCTGGCAGCTTTCCTGTGGGCGCAATCTCTGGACGTTTCCAATTTGGCAGCCGGGCTCTGCCAGAGAGAGAGACAGAGTGTTGCCCCATTAGGAAGCAATGCTTTAGCAGAGCGCGAATGTCTGTGTGGCAGCGAATGCAGTTCCAAGGGACAGTGAAAACCAGCTAGAGCTTTCAGTGCTGGCAGCTTTCCTGTGGGCGAAATCTCTGGACGTTTCCAATTTGGCAGCCGGGCTCTGCCAGAGAGAGAGACAGAGTGTTGCCCCATTAGGAAGCAATGCTTTAGCAGAGCGCGAATGTCTGTGTGGCAGCGAATGCAGTTCCAAGGGACAGTGAAAACCAGCTAGAGCTTTCAGTGCTGGCAGCTTTCCTGTGGGCGCAATCTCTGGACGTTTCCAATTTGGCAGCCGGGCTCTGCCAGAGAGAGATACAGAGTGTTGCCCCATTACGAAGCAATGCTTTAGCAGAGCGCGAATGTCTGTGTGGCAGCGAATGCAGTTCCAAGGGACAGTGAAAACCAGCTAGAGCTTTCAGTGCTGGCAGCTTTCCTGTGGGCGCAATCTCTGGACGTTTCCAATTTGGCAGCCGGGCTCTGCCAGAGAGAGATACAGAATGTTGCCCAATTACCAAGTTAAGCTTTAGCAGAGCGCGAATGTCTGTGTGGCAGCGAATGCAGTTCCAAGGGACAGTGAAAACCAGCTAGAGCTTTCAGTGCTGGCAGCTTTCCTGTGGGCGCAATCTCTGGACGTTTCCAATTTGGCAGCCGGGCTCTGCCACAGAAAGATACAGAGTGTTGCCCCATTACGAAGCAATGCTTTAGCAGAGCGCGAATGTCTGTGTGGCAGCGAATGCAGTTCCAAGGGACAGTGAAAACCAGCTACAGTTTTCACTGCTGGCAGCTTTCCTGTGGGCGCAATGTCTGGACGTTTCCAATTTGGCAGCCGGGCTCTGCCAGAGAGAGAGACAGAGTGTTGCCCCATTACGAAGCAATGCTTTAGCAGAGCGCGAATGTCTGTGTGGCAGCGAATGCAGTTCCAAGGGACAGTGAAAACCAGCTAGAGCTTTCAGTGCTGGCAGCTTTCCTGTGGGCGCAATCTCTGGACGTTTCCAATTTGGCAGCCGGGCTCTGCCAGAGAGAGAGACAGAGTGTTGCCCCATTACGAAGCAATGCTTTAGCAGAGCGCGAATGTCTGTGTGGCAGCGAATGCAGCTCCAAGGGACAGTGAAAACCAGCTAGAGCTTTCAGTGCTGGCAGCTTTCCTGTGGACGAAATCTCTGGACGTTTCCAATTTGGCAGCCGGGCTCTGCCAGAGAGAGATACAGAATGTTGCCCCATTACGAAGCAATGCTTTAGCAGAGCGCGAATGTCTGTGTGGCAGCGAATGCAGTTCCAAGGGACAGTGAAAACCAGCTAGAGCTTTCAGTGCTGGCAGCTTTCCTGTGGGCGCAATCTCTGGACGTTTCCAATTTGGCAGCCGGGCTCTGCCAGAGAGAGATACAGAATGTTGCCCAATTACCAAGTTAAGCTTTAGCAGAGCGCGAATGTCTGTGTGGCAGCGAATGCAGTTCCAAGGGACAGTGAAAACCAGCTAGAGCTTTCAGTGCTGGCAGCTTTCCTGTGGGCGCAATCTCTGGACGTTTCCAATTTGGCAGCCGGGCTCTGCCAGAGAGAGATACAGAGTGTTGCCCCATTACGAAGCAATGCTTTAGCAGAGCGCGAATGTCTGTGTGGCAGCGAATGCAGTTCCAAGGGACAGTGAAAACCAGCTACAGTTTTCAGTGCTGGCAGCTTTCCTGTGGGCGCAATGTCTGGACGTTTCCAATTTGGCAGCCGGGCTCTGCCAGAGAGAGAGACAGAGTGTTGCCCCATTACGAAGCAATGCTTTAGCAGAGCGCGAATGTCTGTGTGGCAGCAAATGCAGTTCCAAGGGACAGTGAAAACCAGCTAGAGCTTTCAGTGCTGGCAGCTTTCCTGTGGGCGCAATCTCTGGACGTTTCCAATTTGGCAGCCGGGCTCTGCCAGAGAGAGATACAGAATATTGCCCAATTACCAAGTTAAGCTTTAGCAGAGCGCGAATGTCTGTGTGGCAGCGAATGCAGTTCCAAGGGACAGTGAAAACCAGCTAGAGCTTTCAGTGCTGGCAGCTTTCCTGTGGGCGCAATCTCTGGACGTTTCCAATTTGGCAGCCGGGCTCTGCCAGAGAGAGATACAGAGTGTTGCCCCATTAGGAAGCAATGCTTTAGCAGAGCGCGAATGTCTGTGTGGCAGCGAATGCAGTTCCAAGGGACAGTGAAAACCAGCTACAGTTTTCAGTGCTGGCAGCTTTCCTGTGGGCGCAATCTCTGGACGTTTCCAATTTGGCAGCCGGGCTCTGCCAGAGAGAGAGACAGAGTGTTGCCCCATTAGGAAGCAATGCTTTAGCAGAGCGCGAATGTCTGTGTGGCAGCGAATGCAGTTCCAAGGGACAGTGAAAACCAGCTAGAGCTTTCAGTGCTGGCAGCTTTCCTGTGGGCGCAATCTCTGGACGTTTCCAATTTGGCAGCCGGGCTCTGCCAGAGAGAGAGACAGAGTGTTGCCCCTTTAGGAAGCAATGCTTTAGCAGAGCGCGAATGTCTGTGTGGCAGCGAATGCAGTTCCAAGGGACAGTGAAAACCAGCTAGAGCTTTCAGTGCTGGCAGCTTTCCTGTGGGCGCAATGTCTGGACGTTTCCAATTTGGCAGCCGGGCTCTGCCAGAGAGAGATACAGAGTGTTGCCCCATTACGAAGCAATGCTTTAGCAGAGCGCGAATGTCTGTGTGGCAGCGAATGCAGCTCCAAGGGACAGTGAAAACCAGCTAGAGCTTTCATTGCTGGCAGCTTTCCTGTGGGCGCAATCTCTGGACGTTTCCAATTTGGCAGCCGGGCTTTGGCAGAGAGAGATACAGAATGTTGCCCCATTACGAAGCAATGCTTTAGCAGAGCGCGAATGTCTGTGTGGCAGCGAATGCAGTTCCAAGGGACAGTGAAAACCAGCTAGAGCTTTCAGTGCTGGCAGCTTTCCTGTGGGCGCAATCTCTGGACGTTTCCAATTTGGCAGCCGGGCTCTGCCAGAGAGAGATACAGAGTGTTGCCCCATTACGAAGCAATGCTTTAGCAGAGCGCGAATGTCTGTGTGGCAGCGAATGCAGTTCCAAGGGACAGTGAAAACCAGCTACAGTTTTCAGTGCTGGCAGCTTTCCTGTGGGCGCAATGTCTGGACGTTTCCAATTTGGCAGCCGGGCTCTGCCAGAGAGAGATACAGAGTGTTGCCCCATTACGAAGCAATGCTTTAGCAGAGCGCGAATGTCTGTGTGGCAGCGAATGCAGTTCCAAGGGACAGTGAAAACCAGCTAGAGCTTTCAGTGCTGGCAGCTTTCCTGTGGGCGCAATCTCTGGACGTTTCCAATTTGGCAGCCGGGCTCTGCCAGAGAGAGAGACAGAGTGTTGCCCCATTACGAAGCAATGCTTTAGCAGAGCGCGAATGTCTGTGTGGCAGCGAATGCAGCTCCAAGGGACAGTGAAAACCAGCTAGAGCTTTCAGTGCTGGCAGGTTTCCTGTGGGCGAAATCTCTGGACGTTTCCAATTTGGCAGCCGGGCTCTGCCAGAGAGAGATACAGAATGTTGCCCCATTACGAAGCAATGCTTTAGCAGAGCGCGAATGTCTGTGTGGCAGCGAATGCAGTTCCAAGGGACAGTGAAAACCAGCTAGAGCTTTCAGTGCTGGCAGCTTTCCTGTGGGCGCAATCTCTGGACGTTTCCAATTTGGCAGCCGGGCTCTGCCAGAGAGAGATACAGAGTGTTGCCCCATTACGAAGCAATGCTTTAGCAGAGCGCGAATGTCTGTGTGGCAGCGAATGCAGTTCCAAGGGACAGTGAAAACCAGCTAGAGCTTTCAGTGCTGGCAGCTTTCCTGTGGGCGCAATCTCTGGACGTTTCCAATTTGGCAGCCGGGCTCTGCCAGAGAGAGATACAGAATGTTGCCCAATTACCAAGTTAAGCTTTAGCAGAGCGCGAATGTCTGTGTGGCAGCGAATGCAGTTCCAAGGGACAGTGAAAACCAGCTAGAGCTTTCAGTGCTGGCAGCTTTCCTGTGGGCGCAATCTCTGGACGTTTCCAATTTGGCAGCCGGGCTCTGCCACAGAAAGATACAGAGTGTTGCCCCATTACGAAGCAATGCTTTAGCAGAGCGCGAATGTCTGTGTGGCAGCGAATGCAGTTCCAAGGGACAGTGAAAACCAGCTAGAGCTTTCAGTGCTGGCAGCTTTCCTGTGGGCGCAATCTCTGGACGTTTCCAATTTGGCAGCCGGGCTCTGCCAGAGAGAGAAACAGAGTGTTGCCCCATTACGAAGCAATGCTTTAGCAGAGCGCGAATGTCTGTGTGGCAGCGAATGCAGTTCCAAGGGACAGTGAAAACCAGCTAGAGCTTTCAGTGCTGGCAGCTTTCCTGTGGGCGCAATCTCTGGACGTTTCCAATTTGGCAGCCGGACTCTGCCAGAGAGAGATACAGAGTGTTGCCCCATTACGAAGCAATGCTTTAGCAGAGCGCGAATGTCTGTGTGGCAGCGAATGCAGTTCCAAGGGACAGTGAAAACCAGCTAGAGCTTTCAGTGCTGGCAGCTTTCCTGTGGGCGCAATGTCTGGACGTTTCCAATTTGGCAGCCGGGCTCTGCCAGAGAGTGATACAGTGTTGCCCCATTACGAAGCAATGCTTTAGCAGAGCGCGAATGTCTGTGTGGCAGCGAATGCAGTTCCAAGGGACAGTGAAAACCAGCTAGAGCTTTCAGTGCTGGCAGCTTTCCTGTGGGCGCAATCTCTGGACGTTTCCAATTTGGCAGCCGGGCTCTGCCAGAGAGAGAAACAGAGTGTTGCCCCATTACGAAGCAATGCTTTAGCAGAGCGCGAATGTCTGTGTGGCAGCGAATGCAGTTCCAAGGGACAGTGAAAACCAGCTAGAGCTTTCCGTGCTGGCAGCTTTCCTGTGGGCGCAATCTCTGGACGTTTCCAATTTGGCAGCCGGGCTCTGCCAGAGAGAGATACAGAGTGTTGCCCCATTAGGAAGCAATGCTTTAGCAGAGCGCGAATGTCTGTGTGGCAGCGAATGCAGTTCCAAGGGACAGTGAAAACCAGCTAGAGCTTTCAGTGCTGGCAGCTTTCCTGTGGGCGCAATCTCTGGGCGTTTCCAATTTGGCAGCCGGGCTCTGCCAGAGAGAGATACAGAGTGTTGCCCCATTACGAAGCAATGCTTTAGCAGAGCGCGAATGTCTGTGTGGCAGCGAATGCAGTTCCAAGGGACAGTGAAAACCAGCTAGAGCTTTCAGTGCTGGCAGCTTTCCTGTGGGCGCAATCTCTGGACGTTTCCAATTTGGCAGCCGGGCTCTGCCAGAGAGAGATACAGAGTGTTGCCCCATTAGGAAGCAATGCTTTAGCAGAGCGCGAATGTCTGTGTGGCAGCGAATGCAGTTCCAAGGGACAGTGAAAACCAGCTAGAGCTTTCAGTGCTGGCAGCTTTCCTGTGGGCGCAATCTCTGGACGTTTCCAATTTGGCAGCCGGGCTCTGCCAGAGAGAGATACAGAGTGTTGCCCCATTAGGAAGCAATGCTTTAGCAGAGCGTGAATGTCTGTGTGGCAGCGAATGCAGTTCCAAGGGACAGTGAAAACCAGCTAGAGCTTTCAGTGCTGGCAGCTTTCCTGTGGGCGCAATCTCTGGACGTTTCCAATTTGGCAGCCGGGCTCTGCCAGAGAGAGAGACAGAGTGTTGACCCATTACGAAGCAATGCTTTAGCAGAGGGCGAATGTCTGTGTGGCAGCGAATGCAGTTCCAAGGGACAGTGAAAACCAGCTAGAGCTTTCAGTGCTGGCAGCTTTCCTGTGGGCTCAATCTCTGGACGTTTCCAATTTGGCAGCCGGGCTCTGCCAGAGAGAGATACAGAGTGTTGCCCCATTACGAAGCAATGCTTTAGCAGAGCGCGAATGTCTGTGTGGCAGCGAATGCAGTTCCAAGGGACAGTGAAAACCAGCTAGAGCTTTCAGTGCTGGCAGCTTTCCTGTGGGCGCAATCTCTGGACGTTTCCAATTTGGCAGCCGGGCTCTGCCAGAGAGAGATACAGTGTTGCCCCATTACGAAGCAATGCTTTAGCAGAGCGCGAATGTCTGTGTGGCAGCGAATGCAGTTCCAAGGGACAGTGAAAACCAGCTAGAGCTTTCAGTGCTGGCAGCTTTCCTGTGGGCGCAATCTCTGGACGTTTCCAATTTGGCAGCCGGGCTCTGCCAGAGAGAGAAACAGAGTGTTGCCCCATTACGAAGCAATGCTTTAGCAGAGCGCGAATGTCTGTGTGGCAGCGAATGCAGTTCCAAGGGACAGTGAAAACCAGCTAGAGCTTTCAGTGCTGGCAGCTTTCCTGTGGGCGCAATCTCTGGACGTTTCCAATTTGGCAGCCGGGCTCTGCCAGAGAGAGAAACAGAGTGTTGCCCCATTACGAAGCAATGCTTTAGCAGAGCGCGAATGTCTGTGTGGCAGCGAATGCAGTTCCAAGGGACAGTGAAAACCAGCTAGAGCTTTCAGTGCTGGCAGCTTTCCTGTGGGCGCAATCTCTGGACGTTTCCAATTTGGCAGCCGGGCTCTGCCAGAGAGAGATACAGAGTGTTGCCCCATTAGGAAGCAATGCTTTAGCAGAGCGCGAATGTCTGTGTGGCAGCGAATGCAGTTCCAAGGGACAGTGAAAACCAGCTAGAGCTTTCAGTGCTGGCAGCTTTCCTGTGGGCGCAATCTCTGGACGTTTCCAATTTGGCAGCCGGGCTCTGCCAGAGAGAGATACAGAGTGTTGCCCCATTAGGAAGCAATGCTTTAGCAGAGCGCGAATGTCTGTGTGGCAGCGAATGCAGTTCCAAGGGACAGTGAAAACCAGCTACAGCTTTCAGTGCTGGCAGCTTTCCTGTGGGCGCAATCTCTGGACGTTTCCAATTTGGCAGCCGGGCTCTGCCAGAGAGAGAAACAGAGTGTTGCCCCATTACGAAGCAATGCTTTAGCAGAGCGCGAATGTCTGTGTGGCAGCGAATGCAGTTCCAAGGGACAGTGAAAACCAGCTAGAGCTTTCAGTGCTGGCAGCTTTCCTGTGGGCGCAATCTCTGGACGTTTCCAATTTGGCAGCCGGGCTCTGCCAGAGAGAGAAACAGAGTGTTGCCCCATTACGAAGCAATGCTTTAGCAGAGCGCGAATGTCTGTGTGGCAGCGAATGCAGTTCCAAGGGACAGTGAAAACCAGCTAGAGCTTTCAGTGCTGGCAGCTTTCCTGTGGGCGCAATCTCTGGACGTTTCCAATTTGGCAGCCGGGCTCTGCCAGAGAGAGATACAGAGTGTTGCCCCATTACGAAGCAATGCTTTAGCAGAGCGCGAATGTCTGTGTGGCAGCGAATGCAGTTCCAAGGGACAGTGAAAACCAGCTAGAGCTTTCAGTGCTGGCAGCTTTCCTGTGGGCGCAATCTCTGGACGTTTCCAATTTGGCAGCCGGGCTCTGCCAGAGAGAGATACAGAGTGTTGCCCCATTACGAAGCAATGCTTTAGCAGAGCGCGAATGTCTGTGTGGCAGCGAATGCAGTTCCAAGGGACAGTGAAAACCAGCTAGAGCTTTCAGTGCTGGCAGCTTTCCTGTGGGCGCAATCTCTGGACGTTTCCAATTTGGCAGCCGGGCTCTGCCAGAGAGAGATACAGAGTGTTGCCCCATTACGAAGCAATGCTTTAGCAGAGCGCGAATGTCTGTGTGGCAGCGAATGCAGTTCCAAGGGACAGTGAAAACCAGCTAGAGCTTTCAGTGCTGGCAGCTTTCCTGTGGGCGCAATCTCTGGACGTTTCCAATTTGGCAGCCGGGCTCTGCCAGAGAGAGATACAGAGTGTTGCCCCATTAGGAAGCAATGCTTTAGCAGAGCGCGAATGTCTGTGTGGCAGCGAATGCAGTTCCAAGGGACAGTGAAAACCAGCTACAGCTTTCAGTGCTGGCAGCTTTCCTGTGGGCGCAATCTCTGGACGTTTCCAATTTGGCAGCCGGGCTCTGCCAGAGAGAGAAACAGAGTGTTGCCCCATTACGAAGCAATGCTTTAGCAGAGCGCGAATGTCTGTGTGGCAGCGAATGCAGTTCCAAGGGACAGTGAAAACCAGCTAGAGCTTTCAGTGCTGGCAGCTTTCCTGTGGGCGCAATCTCTGGACGTTTCCAATTTGGCAGCCGGGCTCTGCCAGAGAGAGAAACAGAGTGTTGCCCCATTACGAAGCAATGCTTTAGCAGAGCGCGAATGTCTGTGTGGCAGCGAATGCAGTTCCAAGGGACAGTGAAAACCAGCTAGAGCTTTCAGTGCTGGCAGCTTTCCTGTGGGCGCAATCTCTGGACGTTTCCAATTTGGCAGCCGGGCTCTGCCAGAGAGAGAAACAGAGTGTTGCCCCATTACGAAGCAATGCTTTAGCAGAGCGCGAATGTCTGTGTGGCAGCGAATGCAGTTCCAAGGGACAGTGAAAACCAGCTAGAGCTTTCAGTGCTGGCAGCTTTCCTGTGGGCGCAATCTCTGGACGTTTCCAATTTGGCAGCCGGGCTCTGCCAGAGAGAGATACAGAGTGTTGCCCCATTACGAAGCAATGCTTTAGCAGAGCGCGAATGTCTGTGTGGCAGCGAATGCAGTTCCAAGGGACAGTGAAAACCAGCTAGAGCTTTCAGTGCTGGCAGCTTTCCTGTGGGCGCAATCTCTGGACGTTTCCAATTTGGCAGCCGGGCTCTGCCAGAGAGAGATACAGAGTGTTGCCCCATTACGAAGCAATGCTTTAGCAGAGCGCGAATGTCTGTGTGGCAGCGAATGCAGTTCCAAGGGACAGTGAAAACCAGCTAGAGCTTTCAGTGCTGGCAGCTTTCCTGTGGGCGCAATCTCTGGACGTTTCCAATTTGGCAGCCGGGCTCTGCCAGAGAGAGATACAGAGTGTTGCCCCATTACGAAGCAATGCTTTAGCAGAGCGCGAATGTCTGTGTGGCAGCGAATGCAGTTCCAAGGGACAGTGAAAACCAGCTAGAGCTTTCAGTGCTGGCAGCTTTCCTGTGGGCGCAATCTCTGGACGTTTCCAATTTGGCAGCCGGGCTCTGCCAGAGAGAGATACAGAGTGTTGCCCCATTACGAAGCAATGCTTTAGCAGAGCGCGAATGTCTGTGTGGCAGCGAATGCAGTTCCAAGGGACAGTGAAAACCAGCTAGAGCTTTCAGTGCTGGCAGCTTTCCTGTGGGCGCAATCTCTGGACGTTTCCAATTTGGCAGCCGGGCTCTGCCAGAGAGAGATACAGAGTGTTGCCCCATTACGAAGCAATGCTTTAGCAGAGCGCGAATGTCTGTGTGGCAGCGAATGCAGTTCCAAGGGACAGTGAAAACCAGCTAGAGCTTTCAGTGCTGGCAGCTTTCCTGTGGGCGCAATCTCTGGACGTTTCCAATTTGGCAGCCGGGCTCTGCCAGAGAGAGAAACAGAGTGTTGCCCCATTAGGAAGCAATGCTTTAGCAGAGCGCGAATGTCTGTGTGGCAGCGAATGCAGTTCCAAGGGACAGTGAAAACCAGCTAGAGCTTTCAGTGCTGGCAGCTTTCCTGTGGGCGCAATCTCTGGACGTTTCCAATTTGGCAGCCGGGCTCTGCCAGAGAGAGAAACAGAGTGTTGCCCCATTACGAAGCAATGCTTTAGCAGAGCGCGAATGTCTGTGTGGCAGCGAATGCAGTTCCAAGGGACAGTGAAAACCAGCTAGAGCTTTCAGTGCTGGCAGCTTTCCTGTGGGCGCAATCTCTGGACGTTTCCAATTTGGCAGCCGGGCTCTGCCAGAGAGAGATACAGAGTGTTGCCCCATTACGAAGCAATGCTTTAGCAGAGCGCGAATGTCTGTGTGGCAGCGAATGCAGTTCCAAGGGACAGTGAAAACCAGCTACAGCTTTCAGTGCTGGCAGCTTTCCTGTGGGCGCAATCTCTGGACGTTTCCAATTTGGCAGCCGGGCTCTGCCAGAGAGAGATACAGAGTGTTGCCCCATTAGGAAGCAATGCTTTAGCAGAGCGCGAATGTCTATGTGGCAGCGAATGCAGTTCCAAGGGACAGTGAAAACCAGCTAGAGCTTTCAGTGCTGGCAGCTTTCCTGTGGGCGCAATCTCTGGGCGTTTCCAATTTGGCAGCCGGGCTCTGCCAGAGAGAGATACAGAGTGTTGCCCCATTACGAAGCAATGCTTTAGCAGAGCGCGAATGTCTGTGTGGCAGCGAATGCAGTTCCAAGGGACAGTGAAAACCAGCTACAGTTTTCAGTGCTGGCAGCTTTCCTGTGGGCGCAATGTCTGGACGTTTCCAATTTGGCAGCCGGGCTCTGCCAGAGAGAGATACAGAGTGTTGCCCCATTACGAAGCAATGCTTTAGCAGAGCGCGAATGTCTGTGTGGCAGCGAATGCAGTTCCAAGGGACAGTGAAAACCAGCTAGAGCTTTCAGTGCTGGCAGCTTTCCTGTGGGCGCAATCTCTGGACGTTTCCAATTTGGCAGCCGGGCTCTGCCAGAGAGAGAGACAGAGTGTTGCCCCATTACGAAGCAATGCTTTAGCAGAGCGCGAATGTCTGTGTGGCAGCGAATGCAGCTCCAAGGGACAGTGAAAACCAGCTAGAGCTTTCAGTGCTGGCAGGTTTCCTGTGGGCGAAATCTCTGGACGTTTCCAATTTGGCAGCCGGGCTCTGCCAGAGAGAGATACAGAATGTTGCCCCATTACGAAGCAATGCTTTAGCAGAGCGCGAATGTCTGTGTGGCAGCGAATGCAGTTCCAAGGGACAGTGAAAACCAGCTAGAGCTTTCAGTGCTGGCAGCTTTCCTGTGGGCGCAATCTCTGGACGTTTCCAATTTGGCAGCCGGGCTCTGCCAGAGAGAGATACAGAGTGTTGCCCCATTACGAAGCAATGCTTTAGCAGAGCGCGAATGTCTGTGTGGCAGCGAATGCAGTTCCAAGGGACAGTGAAAACCAGCTAGAGCTTTCAGTGCTGGCAGCTTTCCTGTGGGCGCAATCTCTGGACGTTTCCAATTTGGCAGCCGGGCTCTGCCAGAGAGAGATACAGAATGTTGCCCAATTACCAAGTTAAGCTTTAGCAGAGCGCGAATGTCTGTGTGGCAGCGAATGCAGTTCCAAGGGACAGTGAAAACCAGCTAGAGCTTTCAGTGCTGGCAGCTTTCCTGTGGGCGCAATCTCTGGACGTTTCCAATTTGGCAGCCGGGCTCTGCCACAGAAAGATACAGAGTGTTGCCCCATTACGAAGCAATGCTTTAGCAGAGCGCGAATGTCTGTGTGGCAGCGAATGCAGTTCCAAGGGACAGTGAAAACCAGCTAGAGCTTTCAGTGCTGGCAGCTTTCCTGTGGGCGCAATCTCTGGACGTTTCCAATTTGGCAGCCGGGCTCTGCCAGAGAGAGAAACAGAGTGTTGCCCCATTACGAAGCAATGCTTTAGCAGAGCGC